>NC_142795.1:43850951-44043633 GCF_049724085.1 Artemia sp. Qi Xiang Cuo
ATGCTTTACCTTGACACAGTTACATTTTCTTGATTTTTTCAATTTCATTGGGATTTCTTTCGTTGAAATGCAAGAGTTGGATTATTTCAGTAGTGTTTTGTTGTGGTTTACCTTGTCACAGTTACATTCTCTTGATTTTTCAAAGTTCATTTTTGATTTACTTTCATTGAAATGCAAGAGTTGGAATATTTCAGTAGTGTTTTGTTGTGGTATACCTTTTCACAGTTAGACTCTCTTAATTTTTCAAAGTTTATTTTGATTTTCTTTCATTGAAATGCAAGAGTTGGATTATTTCAATAGTGTTTTGTCATGGTTTACCATGTCACAGTTACATTCTCTTGATATTTCAAAGTTCATGATGGATTTGTTTCGTTGAAATGTGTTTTGCTATGCTTTACCTTGACACAGTTACATTTTCTTGATTTTTCAATGTTCATATCGGATTTCTTTCGTTGAAATGCAAGAGTTGGAATATTTCAGTAGTGTTTTGTTGTTGTTTACCATGTCACAGTTACATTCTCTTGATTTTTCAATGTTCATGATGGATTTCTTTCGTTGAAATGTAAGAGTTGAATATTGCAGTAGTGTTTTCGTGCTTTACCTTGACACAGTTACATTTTCTTGATTTTTCAATGTTCATTGGGATTTCTTTCGTTGAAATGCAAGAGTTGGATTATTTCAGTATTGTTTTGGTGTGGTTTACCTTCTCACAGTTATATTCTATTGATTTTTAAAATTTCATTTTTGATTTACTTTCATTGAAATGCAAGAGTTGGAATATTTCAGTAGTGTTTTGTTGTGGTTTACCTTATCACAGTTAGATTCTCTTAATTTTTCAAAGTTTATTTTGATTTTTTTTCATTGAAATGCAAGAGTTGGATTATTTCAATAGTGTTTTGTCATGGTTTACAATGTCACAGTTACATTCTCTTGATATTTCAAAGTTCATGATGGATTTGTTTCGTTGAAATGTGTTTTGCTATGCTTTACCTTGACACAGTTACATTTTCTTGATTTTTCAATGTTCATACGGATTTCTTTCGTTGAAATGCAAGAGTTGGAATATTTCATTAGTGTTTTGTTGTTGTTTACCTTGTCACAGTTATATACTCATGATTTTTCAAAGTTCATTTTGGATTTCTTTCGTTGAAATGCAAGAGTTGGAATATTTCAGTAGTGTTTTGTCGTTGTTTACCTTGTCACAGTTGCATTCTCTTGATCTTTCAAAGTTCATTATGAATTTCTTTTTTTTTGAAGTGCAAGAGTCAGATTAGGTTAGGTTTTTTGAAGAAGCGCAAAATGTTCAAGTTCTCTTTTGAATTTTCTTAAAGAAAAGAAAAAAGCTATAGTCCAATTCTAATTTTTTCCAACGAAAATAAAAAATCTCCGACCTACTAATAAACATTCTAAGCATTTGACATGCTAAAATATCCTAAAATAGTAGAAATATAACGAATTAATGCATAATATATTTTGAATGAAGGGACAATATGTAGCTTATTACCACAAAAATATGTTTCATATATTATTACACATTATTAACATCGTTCAACAATGGTGGACATTTTCATTTTGTTCCATAAAATAATTCTTCATGTTTTCTTTCTATACTAGAGTTACTTGCTTCTCTTAGTTCATAACCAGTAGAATAATTATTCATCCATTTTGTGTCATATACAATTTTTACAGGGGTGTCACCAACTGACTCAATCTGTATTTCTTCTTTAGTATTATTTGATTCATTGACTATATGATCTATAGTAGTAATAATGCTCACTTATGCTTCATTTTCCATCAATTTATCATTATAATCATTGATGATATTGTATGCCAATGCCTTTTTTATTTTGCCAGCGATTTCACCATCTATTCTCACACTGTGTTTATACAGATAACAGTTCTGGCAGGTAGACATGATCTGATTTAGTACACTAGTGCAGCAGTAGGCCTTTCTTTTCCTCTTTGCTTTCATTTGAATAGTAATACCAGAACGATGGGAATAGGATCTATCAATAGGTATCGTGTTACCAGAACCATTAGCGAGAAGATGACCATCTTCATCAACTATTATTTTTAAGTTGACATTCTCCTTTAGCACTATCATCTCTGGTGCTCTCACTCTCACATATCCACCTTTGGCAATGTTGAATGATTTCGATATTCCAAATAAATTTTGCTTTTAACTATCATGACAGCGCACACATACATTCCAAATAAGATCTCCATCAATGCTTGTCTCATATTTTAAATAACTATCTATGTCGGAATTCAAAACGACGATGATTTTCTCGTGTGTACAGACTTTCGTTGAATAATTCATTTTCACTTTTTTTCTAAGTATGGTACAAAGGTGTTTATCCGGTGTTTATCCGGCCAAAGTGTGAAAATTACTGATTTAATACCTACATTTAACTAGGTAGTGTCGATAACCAGCCATAGAGCATCACTGAGACAGCCGCATAGTGTCTATGACCAACCATAGAGTATAATTGATACAGCCATATGAATAAATATCAATAAATAAATAGAAACATTTCTCCATGTTTAAGTTAGGTTGGATTAGGTTTGCTTATCATGAGTCCCCCCCCCAAAGGCCACCCCCCCAAGGATCCCCGGAGAGCCCCCTCCCTCCTACCCCCCCCCCTTTCCCACTACATAGAAATACAAAAACCATAGGTTAGATTAGGTTAGGTTAGGTTAGATTAGGTTAGGTTAGGTTAGCCTATGTACGCGCGCGTACGTAGGCTAACCTAACCTAACCTAATCTAGCCTAACCTAACGTAATCTAACCTATGGTTTTTGTATTTCTATGTAGTGGGAAAGGGAGGGGGATGGGAGGGAGGGGGCTCTCCGGGGATCCTTGGGGGGGTGGCCTTTGGGGGGGGGGGCTCATGATAAGCTAACCTAATCCAGCCTAACCTAAACATGGAGAAATGTTTCTATTTATTTATTGATATTTATTCATATGGCTGTATCAATTATACTCTATGGTTGGTCATAGATACTATGCGGCTGTCTCAGTGATGCTACCTGGCTGGTTATCGACACTACCTAGTTAAATGTAGGTATTAAATGAGTAACTTTCACACTTTGGCCGGATAAACACATTTTACCATACTTAGAAAAAAAGTGAAAATGAATTATTCAGCGAAAGTCTGTACACACGATAAAATCATCGTCGTTTTGAATGCCGACATAGATCGTTATTTAAACTATGAGACAGGCAATAATGGAGATCTTATTGGAAATGTTTGTGTGCGCTGTCATGATAGTGAAAAGCAAAATTTCTTTGGAATATCAAAATCATTCAACATTGCCAAAGGTGGATATGTGAGAGTGAGAGCACCAGAGATGATAGTGCTAAAGGAGAATGTCAACTTAAAAATAATAGTTGATGAAGATGGTCATCTTCTCGCTAATGGTTCTGGTAACACGATACCTATTGATAGATCCTATTCCCATCGTTCTGGTATTACTATTCAAATGAAAGCAAAGAGGAAAAGAAAGGCCTACTGCTGCACTAGTGTAATAAATCATATCATGTCTACCTGCCAGAACTGTTACCTGTATAAACACAGTGTGAGAATAGACAGTGAAATCGCTGGCATAATAAAAAGGGCATTGGCATACAATATCATCAATGATTATAATGTAAATTTATGGAAAATGAAGCATAAGTGAGCATTATTACTGCTATAGATCATTTAGTCAATGAATCAAATAATACTAAACAAGAAATACAGATTGGGTCAGTTGGTGACACCCCTTTAAAAATTGCATTTGAAACAAAATGGATGAATGATCATTCTACTGGTTACGAACTAAGAGAAGCGAGTGGCACTAGTATCAAAGGAGAACATGATAAATTAATTCATGGAACAAATTCAAAATGTCTAAAGCTGTTCAAAGATTTTAATAATGTATAATAATATCTGAAACATATTTTTGTTTTATTATGCTACATATTGTTATTTCATTCAAAATATATTATACATTAATTTATAATATTTCCACTATTTTAGGATATGTTAGCATGTCAAACGCTTAGAATGTTTATTAGAAGGTTTGAGATTTTTTATTTTCGTTGGAAAAAATTAGAATTGGACTATAGCTTTTTTCTTTTCTTTAAGAAAATTCAAAAGAGAACTTGAACATTTTGCGCTTCTTCAAAAAACCTAACCTAATCTGACTCTTGCACTTCAAAAAAAAGAAATTCATAATTAACTTTGAAAAATAAAGAGAATTCAACTGTGACAATGTATATCACGACAAAACACTAATTAAATATTCAAACTCTTGCATTTCAAAGAAATAAATAAAAAATTAAATTTGAAAAATCAAGAGTATGTAAATGTGACAAAGTAAACCAAGGCCAAACACTAATGAAATATTCCAAATCTTGAATTTCAACAAAAGTAATCCGTATGAACATTGAGAAATCAAGAAAATGTAACTGTGTCAAGGTAAAGCATAGCAAAACACATTTCAACGAAAGAAATCCATTATGAACTTTGAAATATCAAGAGAATGCAACTGTGACATGGTAAACCATGACAAAACACTATTGAAATAATCCAACTCTTGCATTTCAATGAAAGAAAATCAAAATAAACTTTGAAAAATTAAGAGAATCTAATTGTGACAAGGTAAACCACAACAAAACACTACTGAAATATTCCAACTCTTGCATTTCAATGAAAGTAAATCCAAAATGAACTTTGAAAAATCAAGAGAATGTAACTGTGACAAGGTAAACCACAACAAAACACTATTGAAATAATCCAACTTACATGTTGTTATTTCATTAAAAATATATTATACATTACTTTGTTATATTTCCATTATTTTAGGATATGTTAGCATGTAAAACGATTCGATTGTTTATTAATAGGTTTGAGATTTTTTACTTTCGCCGGTAAAAATTAGAATTGGACCATAGCTTTTTTCCTTTCTTTAGGAAAATTCAGAAAAGAACATGAAAATTTTAAGCTTCTTCAAAAAACCTAACATAATCTGACTCTTGCACTTCAAAAAAAAAGAAATTCATAATGAACTTTGAAAGATCAAGAGAATGCAACTGTGACAAGTTAAATAACGACAAAACACTACTGAAATATTCCAACTCTTGCATTTCAACGAAAGAAATCCAAAATGAACTTTGAAAAATCATGAGAATTTAACTGTGACAAAGTAAACAACAACAAAACACTAATGAAATATTCCAAATCTTGCATTTCAACAAAAGAAATCCGTATTAACATTGAAAAATCAAGAAAATCTAACTGTGTCAAGGTAAAGCATAGAAAAACACATTTCAACGAAAGAAATCCATCATGAACTTTGAAAAATCAAGAGAATGTAACTGTGACATGGTAAAACATGACAAAACACTATTGAAATAATCCAACTCTTGCATTTCAATGAAAGAAAATCAAAATAAAATTTGAAAAATTAAGAGAATCTAGCTGTGACAAGGTAAACCACAACAAAACACTACTGAAATATTCCATCTCTTGCATTTCAATGAAAGTAAATCCATAATGAACTTTGAAAAATCAAGAGAATGTAACTGTGACAAGGTAAACCACAACAAAACACTATTGAAATAATCCAACTCTTGCATTTCAACGAAAGAAATCCCAATGAAATTGAAAAATCAAGAAAATGTAACTGTGTCAAGGTAAAGCATAGCAAAAACACATTTCAACGAAAGAAATCCATCATGAACATTGAAAAATCAAGAGAATATAACTGTGACATGGTAAACAACAACAAAACACTACTGAAATATTCCAACTCTTGCATTTCAACGAAAGAAATCCGTATGAACATTGAAAAATCAAGAAAATGTAACTGTGTCAAGGTAAAGCATAGCAAAACATATTTCAACGAAACAAATACATCATGAACTTTGAAATATCAAGAGAATGCAACTCTGACATGGTAAACCATGACAAAACACTATTGAAATAATCCAACTCTTTCATTTCAATGAAAGAAAATCAATATAAACTTTGAAATATTAAGAGAATATAACTGTGATAAGGAAAACGACAACAAAACACTACTGAAATATTCCATCTCTTGCATTTCAATGAAAGTAAATCCGAAATGAACTTTGAAAAATAAATAGAATGTAACTGTGACAAGGTAAACCACAACAAAACACTACTTAAATATTCCAACTCTTGCATTTCAACGAAAGAAATCCCAATTAAATTGAAAAAAATCAAGAAAATTTAACTGTGTCGAGGTAAAGCATAGCAAAAACACATTTCAACGAAAGAAATCCTTCATGAACATTGAAAAATCAAGAGAATGTAACTGTGACATGGTAAACCATGACAAAACACTACTGAAATATTCCAACTCTTGCATTTCAATGAAAGAAATTCCAAAATGAACTTTGAACAATTAAGAGAATCTAACTGTGACAAGGTAAACCACAACAAAACACTACTGAAATATTCCAACTCTTTCATTTCAATGAAAGAAATTCCCCATGAAAATTGAATAATTAAGAAAATATAAATGTGTCGAATGAAAGCATAAAAAAATCCATTTCTACGAAAGAAATCCATAATGAATATTAAAAATCAAGAGAATGTAACTGTGACATGGTTTACAATGACAAAACACTACTGAAATATTCTAACTCTTTCATTTCAATGAAAGAAATTCAAATTGAACTTTGAAAAATTAAGAGAATGTAACTGTGAGAATGTGAACCACAACAAAACACTACTGAAATATTCCAACTCTTGCATTTCAATGAAAAAAATTCAAAATGAAGTTTGAAAAATTAAGAGAATCTAACAGTGAAAAGGTAAACCACGACAAAACACTACTGAAATATTCCAACTCTTGCATTTCAATGAAATAAATCCAAAAATGAACTTTGAAAAATCAAGAGAATGTAACTGTGATAAGGTAAACCATGACAAAACACTACTGAAATATTCCATCTCTTGCATTTCAATGAAATAAATCCAAAATAAACTTTGAAAAATCAATAGAATGTAAGTGTGACAAGGTAAACTATGACAAAACACTACTGAAATAATCCAACTCTTGCATTTCAACGAAAGAAATTCAAAATAAACTTTGAAAAATTATGAGAAAGTAACTGTGACTAGGTAAACCACAACAAAACACTATTGAAATAATCCAACTCTTGCATTTCAGTGAAAGAAATCCAAAATGAGCTTTGAAAAATCAAGAGAGTTTAAGTGTGACATGGTAAACCACGACAAAACACTACTGAAATAATCCAACTCATGCATTTCAATGAAAGAAATTCAAAATGAACTTTGAAAAATCAAGACAATGTAACTGTGACATGGTAAACCACGATAAAACACTACTGAAATATTTTAACTCTTGCATTTCAACGAAAGAAATTCAAAATGAACTTTGAAATATTAAGAGAATATAACTATGACATGGTAAACCACGACAAAATACTACTGAAATATTCCAACTCTTGCATTTCAACAAAAGAAATTCAAATGAACTTTGAAAAAATCAAAAGAATGTAACTGTGACAAGGTAAACCACAACAAAAAACTACTGAAATATTCAAACTCTTGCATTTCAAGGAAAGAAATTCAAAATGATCTTTGAAAAATCAAGAGAATTTAACTATGACAAGGTAAACCATTACAAACACTATTTAAATAATTCAACTCTTGCATTTCAACGAAAGAAAACCAAAATGAACTTTGAAAAATCAAGAGAATGTAACTGTGACAAGGTAAACCACAACAAAACACTACTGAAATATTCCAACTCTTGCAATTCAATGAAAGAAAACCAAAATGATCTTTGAAAAATCAAGAGAATTTAACTGTGACATGGTAAACCACGACAAAACACTACTGAAATATTCCAATTCTTGCATTTCAATGAAAGAAATTCAAAATGAACTTTGAAAAATCAAGAGAATATAACTGTGACATGGTAAACAATGACAGAACACTACTGAAATATTCCAACTCTTGCATTTCAACGAATGAAATCCAAAATGAACTTTGAAAAATCAAGAGAATATAACTGTGACAAGGTAAACCACGACAAAGCACTACTGAAATATTCCAACTCTCACATTTCAACGAAAGAAATTCAAATGAACTTTGAAAAATTAAGAGAATGTAACTGTGACAAGGTAAAGCACAACAAAACACTACTGAAATAATCCAACTCTTGCATTTCAATGAAAGAAATTCAAATGAACTTTGAAAAATCAAGAGAATGTAACTCTGACAAGGTAAACCACGACAGAACACTACTGAAATATTCCTGCTCTTGCATTTCAATTAAAGAAATTCGAAATGAACTTTGAAAAATCAAGAGAACATAACTCTGACAAGGTAAACCACAACAAAACACTACTTAAATATTCCAACTCTTGCATTTCAACGAAAGAAATTCAAAATGAACTTTGAAAAATCAGGAAAATGTAACTGTGACAAGGTAAACCATAACAAAACACTACTGAAATATTCGAACTCTTGCATTTCAACGAAAGAAATTCAAAATGAACTTTGAAAAATTAAGAGAATGTAACTGTGACACGGTAAACCATGACAAAACACTACTGAAATATTCCAACTCTTACATTTCAACGAAAGAAGTTCAAATGAACTTTGAAAAAATAAGAGAATGTAAGTGTGACAAGGTAAACCACAACAAAACACTACTGAAATATTCCAGCTCTTGCATTCCAACGAAAGAAAACAAAAATGAACTTTGAAAAATCAAGAGAATGTAACTGTGACAGTATAAAGCACAACAAAACACTACTGAAATATCCCAACTCTTGCATTTCAACGAAAGAAATCCAAAATGAGCTTTGAAAAATCAAGAGAATGTAACTGTGACATGGTAAACCACGACAAAACACTAATGGTGGAAGGGGGAGCCAAAAGTTGGGGGGATGGGGATCCTTTTGTCTCAAAATGCGCAAATTAAAAAGTATTAAAAAATGGGTGGGGGGTGGCAAAAAGTTGGGGGGTGGGGGGGCCTGGGGGCTCTTTGGGGACTCGGGAGGGCGTTTGGGGATCCGGGGGCTCTTGAGGGCTGGGTGGCCCTTTTGGGGGCCCTGTGGACCTTTGTGGACTGGGGGAGGGTCTTTGGGGCCCGGGGAGGGCTTTGGGGGTCCGGTGGCCCATTGGGAGCCTGGGGGACCTTTGAGGACCGGGGAGGGTCTTTGGGGTCCGGTGGACCTTTGGGGACCGGGTGAGGGCCTTTGGGAGTCCGGGGCCCTTTGGGAGCCCTGGGAACCTTTGGGGACCGGGGGGTTCCTTCTGGATTGGGGTATGGGGATTGGAACCCTTTGGATCGGGGTAGGGGGATCGGGGTCCTTTGGGGTTGGGGTAGGGGACCTCACAACACTGTTAAAATACAACTTGTGTATTATAACGACCACACTCAAAACCTCTTTTAAAATCATCTTTTAAAATGTCTCTAACTGTTTCGCCGAAATAATTCCATAAGCTGTCTAAAACCGTTTCGCCCAAATAATCCCCTAAAAGTAATTTCTGTGTGTTCCTTTTGTTTTTTGGCATCTCTGTGCTTTCACATTTCAAATTTCTAGGAAACCCTTTCATAAGTTAATCTCTTCATCTCATAAATTTTCCTAGGTAAACTATTAAGGTTTAGTTATAATATTAATTTATATCTCCGACTTAAAGCTCAATGAAGCCGTATTTAAAAATAGAATTTATATCTCTTTAGACTCACGAATAATTCCAAGATAACAAGTGATGTAATTTATTATTCCTGACGCTAAGGATCAATGAAGCCCTATTTAAAAATAGAATATTAATTTTTCTCTCTGACCTAAAGAACGTTTATCCCTCAGACCTAAGATTAAAGAAGCCTTAATGTCTCTTAATTCCACCTTTGTGAATCAATAATTTCCCTGCCGATTATGTAAATCAAGTTCTCAGGTTAGGTTAGCCTAAAGATCAAAGAATCCATAATGTTTCTTAATTCCCCCTTCGTGAATCAATAATTTCCCCGCCGATTATGTAAATCAAGTTCTCAGGTTAGGTTCGCCTTAAGATCAAAGAAACCATAATGTTTCTTAATTCCCCCTTCGTGAATCAATAATTTCCCCGCCGATTATGTAAATCAAGTTCTCAGGTTAGGTTCGCCTAAAGATCAATGAAACCATAATGTTTCTTAATTCCCCCTTCGTGAATCAATAATTTCTCCGCCGATTATGTAAATCAAGCCCTCTGATTGGTTGAGAAGGGGGATGTAACCGACTTGCTGATTGGCTGAGAAGGAAACATGTGATCTAACTGTTTCCTGGAAACTCATAACATTTGGATAGAGTAACAACAAGAAATACTATTTCTTGATCATAACACTTTCATCGAGAATGTGAATGTACAAAACCACAACACCTATTGTTTTCTATTTTCGAGACACTCATACCATTTGCCTCGAGTGTGCACTTACAACAACAACAACACCATCACCTTTGAAAATTTAGGTCAGTGACCCCATTAACCGCGTGCTCTCCCTAGGGAGGCTATGCCCATATAAGGAGCCCTGTCACGACCTCCTGACCCCTTTCTACTTACATTGGATTTATATAATTTGGCTATATATTTGGGGGGTGGGGTTTTGGGTAAAATATTTGGACAGCGTGAAGTTAGAAAACAATTCTTACTTCATAACATGCAGAACAATTTTAGCTAACATATTTTGCATGTAGACCCGGTATACTTTACCCCCTTCCCCCTAATATGCAAGTATATAGCCTAAATTTGCTTCTAAAGTATTATATTTTCAACATATTTTGGTATTAAACAGTTTGTGGTAACGAACTGAGTAAGGAGCGACCCGACTCAATAGTACCCGAAACTCTATAAAACGGAATTTTGATACCAATAGATATATCAGAAGAATTGGATTTTTATGCTTAATTCAAATATATAAGTTCCATCAAGTTTAGTTCTACCCATCAAAAGTTACGCACCTGAGAAAATTTGCCTGACTTTTGAAAAAAGGAGAAAGTACCTTCTAAAAGTCATAGAACATTAATGAAAATCATACCATCAAATTTAGCGTATCAGAGAACCCTATTATACAGGTTTCAACCTCCTATCTGCAAAAATGTGGAATTTTATATTTTTTGCCAGAAGAAAGATCACGGATGCGTGTTTATTCGTTTTTTTGTTTTTCTGTTTTTTTCCCCAGGGGTGATCATATCTACCTAGTGCTCCTAGAATATCGTAGGAGGGCTCATTCAAATGGAAATTAAAAGCTCTAGTGCCCATTTTAAGTGACCAAAACAAAATGGAAGGCAACTAGGCCCCCTCCCACCCTCATTTTTTCCCCAAAGTCACCCCATCAGAGTTCTGCGATAGCCATTTTGTTCAGCATGGTCGAAAAGTATAGTAACTATGTCTTTGAGGATGACTTAATCCCCCACAGTCCTCGGGGGAAGGGCTGCAAGTTATGAACTTAGCCCAATGTTTACATATAGTATTGGTTATTGGAAAAAATGCTGACACTTTCAGGGGGATTTTTGCTGGTAGTAGGGGGAGGGGTAGGACGAGGGTTGCGTGGGAGAATCTTTCCATGGAGGAAGTTTTCATGGGGGAAGGAACATTGCTACGAAGGGGGTGCCAGATTTTCCAGCATTATTTAAAAATGATCAGAAATAAAATTAAAAAACAAGCTTTTCAACTGAAACTAAGCAGCAACATCAAAACTTGAAACGAACAGAAATTATTACGTATATGATTGGGTTCGCTCCCTAGTCAATACCTCCCTCTTTACGCTAAAGTTTTTAGTTTTAGTGCTTTCATAAGAGATATTTATTCTAATTAATGGGCTTTGTGATTAATGGGCGATTTTTAAAGAATTAGAACAAAATTCGAACTTTAGCGTAAAGAGTAAGGTATTGACTAGGGGGCTTTATTCCGGAGGCTTATTATTCCGTATATGAAAGGGGCTGTCCCTCCTCAACGCCTCGCTCTTTACGCTAAAGTTTGACTCTTTCTCACAACTCTATTTTTCAAAACAATAAAAAACTTTAGCTTAAAGAGCGAAGCGTTGAGGAGGGGACAGCCCCTTTCATATACGGAATAATTTCTGTTCGTTTTAAGTTTTAAGGTTGCTCCTTACAATCAGTTAAAAAAAACTTATTTTCTTATAAAATTTATTTCATTAGGATTGACCTAACTTCACTTCTCGAGTGTGTACCGTTATGTACACAAGTACCGAAAAAGATATTATGTTAGAAGAGCAGCACCATCACAATCTTTGATGCAAACAAATTTTGGCATAAAACCCAGTAAGAACCTACAAAGATGCCATAAATTACGCAAGTGCTGTATGCAAGTCATTGGGACCGTTCAACTCTGTATGCATTTGCTGTGGAGTCCTCCATTATTCCACTGGAAAAGTAGCCAACAAACATTTACTTGGGGCCTGCTGCCTTCTTGTCGAACTGCATTCCTGCATTAACAGTTTCAAAATGAATTTGTTTGGCCTGTTATAGGACATCACTTGCTCTTTAAAGAGTTCCAAAAACAAAACTGGAACTCATGTTTTGCTTTAGCTTCATTCAACGTAAGCAATTACCGAACCAAAAGTAGTCGTAATGTTTTCAGCTTCAAAATAGCTGGACTAATTTATCACAAAATCAATTTAGCAGCACACCTATCATTGACCACTGAAGGTGATTTTGAAGCATATTCATATGGCCAAACATACTTTTTTGATCCCAATGGAGATGTTAAAGAACACCTTTCGCATCTTTTAAATTATTAGATCAGTCGTAACCCAACATATCTCTAGGAAGAAATATTGTGAGACAAACAGTTATGCTAAAGATTGCATGAAAATACAATATATACATATATATATATATATATATATATATATATATATATATATATATATATATATATATATATATATATATATATATATATATATATATATATATATATATATATATATATATATATATATATATATATATATATATATATATGCTGGATTTGAATTTTGCTTAAAAGTTTAATATGTATAGAGGGGGCCCCGCAGAAAAGATACCAATCGGGCCCCGCCCCTGCAATTAACCGCTTTACGCTTGTAATAGTTTTTGTTTAGTGTTAATAAAATGATTGATTGATTGATTGAAACAGTAGTTTTAACCTGTAACAATGCCGACGATAAAAAGGATGAGATCTAATTGGCTACAAGGTCAGTTTACATGGTTTCAAATCCCATCTTATTATATTGTATTGTAGTAGCGTTTGGCTTGGAACATTTCCTTCTATTGTTCGGCCGGTACGAGTTCTACAAAACAACGCTGTTCGGCTGTTAGATGGCCTACAACCCCGGGATTCGGTACGAAACGCGTATGAGCGTGTAAAGATACTACCAACTTCCGGATTACGGTAGTTGTATACACTTCTATTCATTTTTAAGATTCAAAAGGGTATAAACCTCCCGTATTTTGATAGCTTAGCAAACCTGAGATCTTCCATCCGTGATTATGATACTAGGTCATCTGCAGAGATTAATATTCCGCTGGTTGTTTCGGCCCGATCGATGTTTTCTTTACTTCACAGGGGGATCAGAAGTTGGAACCATCTTGATCAAAATATAAAAAATATAGGTGACATTTCTTCGTTTAAGATAGTAACTAAAGGGATGCATTTTAGTAAGTATGAACTTTAGTGTGTTTTTTTAAGATATTGGTAAATATTTATGGCTCCTGGGGGTGATGATTAAGATTATGATTATGAATATGATAGTAAATTTAATGAAAATTTTAAGGTGAAAGGTTTGTGGTGCTGTTTGGGGACTGTGATATAGATAGGTTGTTTTTTTTGTTTTGTTTTTTTATTGTTTTGTTATGTTCGTGTATTTTTGCTACCCCCTTGGACAAGTTTTTAGTTCTTGGGGTGGCCGCTAATCTGATGTTAAATTGTGTGTTTAGAATAAATCTCTCTCTCTCTCTCTCATTACCATGATCCTGCTCGTTGATGAAAGGGTTTGCATCTTTTGCACGTGGGTGTACTTATTATTGGCTTCCAGTGTATTTGAGGATACTTAAGCTTGGGTAAATTTGTTTGACTTTTTTTGGCCGGATTTGGCATAGATGGAGCAAGTTTGCAAGTTCAACGGGGTACGATAGTTCCCCCTCAAGTGATGAGTTGTTGGAGCTGACGATCCTATTTATAGGCAATCGACGGTGAAAAACAGAACCAAAACAAGAGTTAATATACTTGTGCCAATTTGTCAACATTTTATTTGTTTCAGATACATATAAGTGTACACTACATATTTATATTTAAGGTACAACTGGCTATAAAATCAATGTGTTATTCTTATATACCTTCCTCAGATTCTAAAGTGAACAAAGTGTTGCTTCTGCTATGGTTTTGCTTGTAGAGCCGGTCAACGATTGCTACACCACTTCATGTTGCCTGAGCAACGTGATCCATTTATTTTTAAAACAAATAATCAGAACATTTTAATAAATGAGCTTCAAATGCATTTATTTAAACAGACAAGCATTTAAAGCAAAATACAACGCAATAAGACGCTTATAGCGGAAGGGCCGATGAATAATTTTCTGTATTCAAGTTTGTAACACGATGAAGGTTGGTATGGCTTCACCTCTTATGTCGAAAATTATCCAGATTCTTAGTCCATTTATTTGAATGATATTCCCCCTTCCCATATATCCAAAGTTCTATACTAAAAAAAAAATTTCTTTCAAAATTTGTCCAAAATATTAATAACAAGCCAAAAGCTTAATTCTTAAGCAAATGAACACAAACAAAACGTTTCAAGTATTCCATTCGTTACCCAAGAAAAACCAATGCCAACTTAGACCAAAATGGGCGTAAATAAAGTAAAAAAATAATTCAATGAATATTTGGAACCAAAAATGAACAGAAAGTTTGACTTGATTATTCATTGTAATTTCTTCTCGTTTTGGGGTCTCATTTTTTCATTTATAATGGTTTCTGTTCTTTTTAAGTTTCTTTATTTTTGCTCGTCTTTGGTTTAATGCTGCTCTTTACTTTTTCTTTGAAAAACTTCTCATTTGGAAAGCAAATTTTTTGAATTTAATCACATAAAAATACAAATTTTTTGGTTGTGAGATGACCACAAAAGCGACCTTATAGTTAATACCCTCTCCTCCCCTCAATGGTTTCATCTTCTTCCGTAATCAAACAGTTCGTGGGTAACAAACTGTAAGTAAGGAGCGACCCGGCTCAATAGTTACCGAAAATCTAAAACGGAATTTTGATATCAATAGATAAATCAAAAGAATTGAATTTTTTATGCTGATGTCAAATATATAAGTTTAATTAAGTTTAGTCTTACCCATCAAAGGTTACGAGCCTGAGCAAATGTGCCTCATTTTCGAAAAAAGGGGGAAACCCCTTAAAAGTCGTAGATCTTAACGAAAACCACACCATCAGATTCAGCGTATCAGAGAACAGTTTTCAAACTCCTATCTGCAAAATGTGGAAATTCGTATTTTTTGCCAGAAAAAAGATCACGAATAAGTGTCTATTTGTTTTCTTTTTTTTGTTTTTTCCCCAGGGGTGATCGTATCAACCCAGTGGTCCTAGAATGTCGTGAGAAGGCTTATTCGAACGGAAATTAAAAGTTCTAGTGCCCTTTTTAAGTGACCAAAAAAATTGGAGGGCAACTAGGCCCCCTCACTCGCTCATTTTGTTCCCAAACACTATTTATCCCAAAGAACTATTTATTCTAATTAAACAGCCGGTGTGATTCAGAGATCATTCTTAAAGAATTGGAACAAAATCTGGATTTTAGCGTGAGGAGCGAGGTATTGGCGAAGGGGGGCAAACCCCCTCATATGCGTAATAATTCCTGTTCGTTTTAAGTTTTAATGCTACTCCTTAATTTCAGTTGAAAAATCTTGTTTTTTTGTTTAATTAGATCAACGAATCAGCTTTTTATGGTTATTTTAAATATTTATTTGTTTATTAGTAATTAGTGGGGTTATAAGTACACAAGAAAGTTCGTATAATTATAGAAAACGACTTAATAAGGGGCAATTTGAGTAAAAATATGCTGTCAGCTTTTGCTTGCATTGCTCATGGGTGCTCAGGGCACGGGTTGTAAGTTATGCCCTGGGGCATATAAGGTATTTATAGATAGCTTCGTCGTAGAAGATTCAAATAGGACTCATTCGGTTGAAAATTCAAAGGGCTAGTAGTAGGGATCTAGGTATTACTCCTACGAGTACATAATTTATTCATGGTTTATTGATCCACTAACTGGTCAATGAGACCTTTTTCAAGGTCAATCAGGGAATATTTCTAAGCCTATTGAATACAGACGGGAGTGACGTCACAGTCAGATTATTGATCTACGAAGGGGACTAGATTTCTGGGAAATTGATTTGCATGATCGATGGGGAATTCTAAGTGTATTGATCCACTAAGGGCACAGGATTTCTGGGATAACCCAGACATACAAACAAATAGATTCAGACATACAAACAGAGAAAGACAGACACTTTAGACATACAAACCAACAAAGACAAACACTCGGACTTGTAAACACCAACCCAGACATTTTTTTAATTTATTTTATTAAGGTATCTAAAGCATCTTTAGAATAGATACGTTTAAGTAATATTTAAGATAATTCGTCACATATATTATATTTTATTATTTTTGTTGCATATTTTTGTATTATACTGGGATGATTTGCATAATCGACGGGGAATTCTAACATGAGGGGAATTAGAAACAATATGGCTTCTCTACTTTAGTGTCAGAGATAAATTAATATTCTATTTTTAAATGTGGCTTCTCTGGTCTTTAGTGTCAGAGATAAATTAATATTTTTTAGAAACCTTAATAGTGCAACTAGGAACACCTTAGATTTCTTCAGAAATTAAAACGAGATCAAGATAGATTGAATATGTTAAACGCGGGAAATGGTTTCTAGGGAATTTTATATGTGACATCGCAAAAGGATGCCAAAACAAAAGGAACATTCTGAAATTATTTTTAGGGGATTATTTGGGCGAAAACAAATTAATCAACATTTTAGGGATTTTTTGGATGAAACAGTTGGAGACATTTTAGATGATGATTTGGGGTGAAACTCTGTGGTCATTATATTACACAAGTTCCATTTGAACAGTGTTGTAAGGTCCCCTACCCCAACCACCAATGCCCCCCCCCCTCCACACAACTTTTTGCACTCCCCTCATTTTTTTTCATTTTTTTGTGAGCTTGAGATACAGAAGGGCCTCCCTCCCCCTGGGCCCCCAAAGGCCCCCCATCCCAACTTTTTTTAATTTTTTTTAAACTTTTTTTTAACTTTTTTTATATTATTTTTTTAACATGTTATTATTTTCAAATTTTTGTGTGAAACACATACAAAGAGAGAAAGACAGGCACTTTAGACATATAAACCAACAAAGACAAACACTTGGACTTGCAAACACCAACCCAGACATACAAACAAATAGATGCAGACATGCAAACAGAGAAATACAGGCACTTTAGACATCCAAATCAACAAAGACAAACACTTGGACTTGCAAACACCATCCCAGACATACCAACAAATAGATTCAGACATAGAAACAGAGAAAGACAGGCACTTTAAACATACAAACCAACAAAGACAAACACTTCGACTTGCAAAAATAAACCCAGACATAAAAATATATATATTCATACATAAAAACAGAGAAAGACAGTCACTTTAGACATACAAACCAACAAAGACAAACACTTGGACTTGCAAACACCAACCCAAACATACAAACAAATATATTCAGACATACAAACAGAGAAAGACAGGCACTTTAGACATACAAACCAACAAAGACAAACATTTGGACATGCAAACACCAACCCAGACATGAAAACAAATAGATTCAGACATAGAAACAGAGAAAGACAGGCACTTTAGATATACAAACCAACAAAGACAAACCCTTGGACTTGCAAACACCAACCCAGACATACAAACAAATAGATTCAGAAATACAAACAAAGAAAGACAGGTACTTTAGACATACAAACCAACAAAGACAAACTCTTGGACTTGCAAACACCAGCCCAGACATACAAACAAATAGATTCAGACACACAAACAGAGAAAGACAGGCACTTTTGACATACAATCTAACAAAGACAAACACTTGGACATGCAAACACCAACCCAGACATACAAAAAATAGATTCAGACACACAAACAGAGAAAGACAGATACTTTAGACATACAAACCAACAAAGACAAACAGTTAGACTTGCAAACACCAACCCAGACAAACAAAAAAATAGAATCAGACATACAATCAGAAAAAGACAGGTACTTTAGACATAGAAACCAACGAAGTCAAACACTTGAACTTGCAAACACCAGCCCAGACATACAAACAAACAGATTCAGACATACAAACAGAGAAAGACAGGCACTTAGACATACAAACCAACAAAGACAAACACTTGGACTTGCAAACACAAGTCCAGACATACAAACAAATAGATTCAGACATACAAACAGATAAAGACAGGCACTTTAGACATACAAACCAACAAAAACAAACACTTGGACTTGTAAACACCAACCAGACATACAAACAAATAGATTCAGACATACAAACAAAGAAAGACAGGCACTTTAGACATACAAACCAACAAAGACAAACACTTAGACTTGCAAACACCAACTCAGACATACAAACAAATAGATTCAGACATACAAAAAGAGAAAGACGGACACTTTAGACATACAAACCAACAATGACAAGCACTTGGACTTGTAAACACCAACCCGGACATGCAAACAATTAGATTCAGACATAGAAACAGAGAAAGAGAAAGACATAAAAACAGAGGTTAGCTTACGTGCGCGCGTAACCTAACCTAACCTAACCTAACCTAAGGTTTTGGTATTTCCGTGCAGAAATGAGGAATTTTGTATTTGATGTTTCAATTGTGTACTGTCATCTATATCTAATGTCCCCTCCTTAACACCTAGCTCTTTACGCTAAAGTTCGAATTCTATCCTAATTCTTCAAGAACGACTCCTGAAACACAAGGGTCGTTATAGAATCGACCCAGTGGTCCTAGAATACCATAAGAGGGTTCATTCGAAATATTGTATTTTTTGCAAGAAGAAGGATTATGCCTGAATAGAGCTTTTTTATTAATCATCTTAACAGTCCTTTATATTATGACTTTAAAAAGCAAACAATTCCAACAAGGTTGAAAGCGAACGTTTCTATTTATCTAAAAATATTTATTTGTACGGCTGTATCAATGATATTCTATGGTTGCTCATTGACACTATGCGGCTGTCTCAGTGATGCTCTATGGCGGGTTATCGACACTATCTAGTTAAATATAGGTATGGAATCAGTAATTTTCACACAGTGGCATGATAAACACCTTGTATCATTCTTTGAAAAAAAGTGAAAATGAATTATTCAAAGAAAGTGTGTACACACGATAAAATCATCGTTGTGTTGAATACCGACAAAGATCGATATTTAAGCTATGAGACAAGCATTAATGGAGATCTTATTGGAAATGTATGTGTGCGTTGTCATGACAGCGAAAAGCTAAATTTCTTTGGACTAGCGAAACCATTCAACATTGCTCAAAGTGGATATGCGAGAGTGAGAGCACCAGAGATGATAGTGCTAAAAGAGAATGCCAACTTAAAAATAATGATTGATGAAGATGGGTATCTTCTTGCTAATGGTTCCGGTAACAAGCTACCTATTGATAGATCCTATTCCCTTCGTTCTGGTATTACTATTCAAATGGAAGCAAAGGGGAAAAGAAAAGACAACTGTTGCACTAATGTAATAAATCAGATCTTGTCTACGTGCCAGAACTGTTACCTTTGTAAGCACAATATGAGAATAGACAGTGAAGTTGCCAGCAAAATAAAAAGGATATTAGTAGAGAATATCACTAATGAATATAAAGATTATTTGATAGAAAAATAATGAGCAAGTGAACAATATTACTACTATTGATCATATATCCCAATGAATCTAATAATACCAAAGATGAAAGGTATTTTGAACCCATAGGTGACATCCCACTAAAAATTGTATATAACTCAAATTGGAATAATAATTATTCTACTGGTTACGGAGTAAGAGAAGAGAGTGGCTACAGTATCAAGAGAGAACATGATGAATTATTTTATGGAACAGATTCAAAATGTCCAAAGTTGTTCTATGATATTAATAATGTATAATAATGTTGTAACATATTTATATGTGAATATTCTACGTGCTGTTATTTCAATAAAAATATTTTATGCATTACTTTGATATATTACCATTATTTTAGGATACGTTAGCAATTCATACGTTTAGAGTGTTTATTAAGAAGTCAGATATGTAAGAAAATATAAAAACAGAATCGAGAGACTATTGATGAAATTTTCACACGTATAGCTATAGATGGAAGCACAGTCAGACACATACACGGCTACTCTGTGAGGGACAAGCACGAAAAGATAGGTTTATTTAAGGACACTTAATCTATTCTAAAGATGCTTCAGATTTCCTAATAAAATAAATAAAAAAAAACATTATTATGTTTACATTATTGTTATAACATTATTATACATTATTAATATCATAGAACAAACACCAACCCAGACATACAAACAAATAGAATACACGGCTATAGTGTGAGGGACAAGCATGAAAAGATAGGTTAATTTAAGTACAATTAATATATTCTAAAGATGCTTCATATACCATAATAAAATAAATAAAAAAATGACTACTTGTAACTAAAATAAATACATTAAAATATACTTGCTGAATTATATTAAATATTACTTAACTGTATCTATTCTAAAGATGCTTTAGATATCAGAATAAAAAGGAAATAAAAAACAACTCTACTTCTATGAAAAATAAATAGATTAAAATATATGTGAAGAATTATCTTAAATATTACTTAACTGTATTTATTCTAAAGATGCTTTAGATACCAGAATAAAAGGAACTTAAAAACATTTTTACATGCAACAAAAATAATAAAATATAATATATGTGACGAATTATCTTAAATATTACTTAAACGTATCTATTCTAAAGATGCTTTAGATACCTTAATAAAATAAATTAAAAAAATGTCTGGGTTGGTGTTTACAAGTCCGAGTGTTTGTCTTTGTTGGTTTGTATGTCTAAAGTGTCTGTCTTTCTCTGTTTGTATGTCTGAATCTATTTGTTTGTATGTCTGGGTTGGTGTTTGAAAGTCAAAGTGTTTGTCTTTGTTGGTTTGTCCGTCTAAAGTGCCTGTCTTTCTCTGTTTGTGTGTCTGAATCTATTTGTATGTATGTCTGAGTTGGTGTTTGCAAGTCCAAGTGTTTGTCTTTGTTGGTTTGTATGTCTAAAGTGCCTGTCTTTCTCTTCTTTTATGTCTAAATCTATTTGCTTGTATGTCTGGGTTGGTGTTTGCAAGTCCACGTGTTTCTCTTTGTTGGTTTGTATGTCTAAGATGCCTGTTTCTCTCTTTCTATCTTTAAATCTATATGTTTCTATGTCTGGGCTGGTGTTTGCAAGTCCAAGTGTTTGTCTGTGTTGGTTTGTATGTCTGAATATATTTGTTTGTATGTCTGGGTTGGTGTTTGCAAGTCAAAGTTTTTGTCTTTATTGGTTTGTATATCTAAAGTTCCTGTATTTCTATGTTTGCATGTATGAATCTATTTTTTTGTATGTCTGGGTTGGTGTTTGCAAGTCCAAGCGTTTGTCTCTGTTGGTTTGTATGTCTAAAGTGCCTGTCTCTCTCTGTTTTTATGTCTGAATCTATTTGTTTGTATGTCTGGGTTGGTGTTTGCAAGTCCATTGTTGGTTTGTATGTCTAAATTGCCTGCCTTTCTCTGTTTGTATGTCTGGGTTGGTGTTTGCAACTCCAAGTGTTTGTCTTTGTTAGTTTGTATGTCTAAAGTGCCTGTTTTTCTCTTTTTGTATGTTTTACACAAAAAAGAAAAAAAATATGTTAAAAAAATAATATAAAAGTTAAAAAAAAACTTCAAAAAAATTAAAAAAAAATCAAAAAAAGTTGGGGGGGGGGGCCCGGGGGAGGGGGGCCTTCTGTATCTCAATCTCTCAAAAAATGGAGGGGGGACAAAAAGTTGTGTGGATGGGGGGCCTTGGGGGTTGGGGTAGGGGACCTTACAACACTGTTCAAATGGAACTTGTGTAATATAACGACCACAGAGTTTCGCCCCAAATCATCCTCTAAAATGTCTCAAACTGTTTCATCAAAAAATCCCTAAAATGTTGATTAATTTTTTTTCGTCCAAATAATCCCCTAAAAGTAATTTCAGAATGTTCCTTTTGTTTCGGTTTTCTTTTGCGATGTCACATTTAAAATTCCCAAGAAACCATTTCCTTTGTTAAATATATTCAGTCTGTCTTGATCTCGTTTGAATTTCTGAAAAAATCTAAGGTGTTCCTAGTTACATTATTAAGGTTTCGAAAGAATATTAATTTATCTCTGACACTAAAGACCAGAGAAGCCACATTTAAAAATAGAATATTAATTTATCTCTGACACTAAAGTAGAGAAGCCATATTGTTTCTAATTCCCCTCATGTTAGAATTCCCCGTCGATTATGCAAATCAATTTCCCAGAAATCCTGTCCCATTAGTGGATCAATACACTTAGAATTCCCCATCGATTATGCAAATCAATTTCCCAGAAATCTAGTCCCCTTCGTAGATCAATAATCTGACTGTGACGTCACTCCCGTTTGTATTCAATAGGCTTAGATACATCCCCTGATTGACCTTGAAAAAGGTGTCATTGACCCATTAGTGGATCAATAAACCATGAATAAATTATGTACTCGTAGGAGTAATACCTAGATCCCTACTGCTAGTGCCCTTTTTAATAGTCGAAAGGGATTGGAGGGCAACTAACCCCCCTCTCTCGCCTACCTTTTCCCCAAACACATCCAATCAAAATTTTGACATAGCCATTTTGTTCAAGATAGTTGAAAATTCTGGAAATTAGGTCTTTGAGGTTGGCAATCCCCCCCCCTACCAGAGTCCTCAGGGCAAGGGTTGTAAGTTATGCCCTGGGTGCATATAAGCTTTTTATAGAAAGCGTTGTCGTAGAAACTTCAAAGAGGGCTCATTCGACTGGAAATTTAAATGGCTAGCGCCCTTTTTAATAGTCGAAAGTGATTGGAAGGCAACTAACACCCCTTCCACGGCCACCATTTGCCCAAACACATCTGATCTAAATTTTGAGATAGCCATTTTGTTCAACGCAGTTGAAAGTTCTTGAAATTATATGTTTGAGCCGGATGCTCCCCTACAGTCTTCAGGGCAGGGGTTATAAGTGTTGCCCAAGAGGCATTCGTGATTCTTATCGAAAAAAAGCTCGTATAAACTTCAGAGAGGGCTCATTTGATTGGAAATTGAAATTTCTAGTTCACTTTTTAAGCGTCAAAAGATATAGGAGGGTAACCAGCCCCCTCCCAAACCCTTTCTTTCCCAAATGCATCCGATATATATTTTGAGATATCTATTTTGTTAAAAATAGTTCAAACATCGTATAATAAAAACTCCAGTGTCGGCACAACCCCCCAGGGCCCTGGGTGGATATATGGTTCTTATGGAAAGGATGCTCGTATAAACTTCAAAGAAGGCTCATTTGATTTGAAATTGAAAGTTCTAGTTCACTTTTTAAAAGTCAAAAGAGATTGGAGGGCACCAAGCCCCCCCCCCCTCCGCCCCCTTTTTTTCTCAAACCCATCCGATAAGAGCTTTGAGATAGCCATTTTTTAAAAATATTTCTAAGAACATATAACGAAAACTCCGGGGGTCGACACAGCCCCCCAGGGCCCGAGGGCAGGCGTTGTAAGTTATGCCCTGTGGGAATATATGGTACTTAAGGAAGGGATGCTCGTAAAAACTTCAGAGAGGACACATTTGATTGCAAATTGAAAGTTCTAGTTCAGTTTTTGAGAGTCAAAGAAATTGGAGGGCAACTGGCCCCCACATGCCCCCTTTCCCCCAAATGCATCCGATAAAAATTTTGAGATAGCCATTAAGCTAAAAATAGTTCTAACATCAGATAATAAAAACTCCGAGGTTGACACAAACAAAATTTTTCACTTTGATATTGTTACTTTGATATCAGTTTTCATACTTTGATGAATATTTGATTTTTCTTTGTAAAAGTTTGATTTTGAAATAAGGAATTTTTAAAAACTTGGAACTTTTTGCAATCAAAATGAACAAAAATTAATTAAAAAAAATTTCCGAAAATAAATTTTTCAAAGAAAAATACAGGCCATTTAAATTTAAGCTAAGCAGATTCAAATACCTGCTAAAAATCAAACTCATAACGAACAGAAATTACTATTAAAGAATAAATGAAACCCAAAACGAACAGAAATTAAATAAACAATCATAGCAAAAACCATACAACCAAAAACCTTAAAACAATAATATAAATAAATAAATAGATCTTAAAGCGAGTAATGCTTAGATTGAATATGAAGATCAAGCTTAAAGTGAAAAAAAATATTTTGCTATTGAAGTATAAATGAAACTTAAAACGAACAGAAATTAAATAAACAATCAATGCAAACAAACATACAATAGATATTAATGTAAATGAACAAATAATTATTACAACGAATGAAACTTATACTCAATGTGCAATTCAAGCTTAAACCGAACAAAAATAAGTACAAAACAACAGTTTGTTTATCCCCCCTCTCTCACTGTAAAGGTCTAAAACCTACTGCGTCATGGGCGCTTTACTGAAAACCAATTTTATGATAAGTACGGAATGCAGTCTGGATGCTTTCAAACCTATGCAGGAGAAAAAACCCACAACCTGACTTCCTAAAGTAAGGTTTCTCTTCTATAAAAATAATTCTATAGAAAAAATGAAGTATTTGTTTCTATACAATATGCTGGCAATTCCAAAATTCTAAGTAACAACAATCCAGCATTAACTGGAGCATCTGACAGAAACGTGCACAAACGTCCAAGGCTATGATTTTTTCATAGGATGGGTGGGTTAGGTCAGGTGGTCCGACGCTTTACAAATATGTGGTTACTCACCGGTAAATTTGGGTGATTATGTATTAGAATTTTCTTCAAAATTTTTGTGTGTTAGTACTAATCATGTCCTTGTTTTTTCATTTTTATATACTTTTACTTTAATTGACATACTTTTTCCATTGTCTTGAAAAAAAATTTTGTCTCTAAGCTTAATTAAATAAAAAAACAGGTTTTTCTCAACTGAAAACGAGACGAGATATTAAAACTTAAAACGAACAGAAATAATTACATATACGAAGGGGGTTGCCCCCTCCTCAATACCTCGCTCTTCACGCTACAGTTTTTCGGTAGCTTAAAAAAGTTACTTATTGTTCTAATTAAACGGCCCTTGTGTTTTAGTAGTCGTTTTTAAAGAATTGGGACAAAATATAAACTTTAGGGTAAAGAGCTAAGTCTTGAGGAAGAGGGCAACCCTCCTAATATACGTAATAATTTTCTGTTCGTTTTAAGTTTTAATGTTGCTCCTTGCTTTCAGTTGAAAAAACTAGTTTTTTTTATTTAATGATAATCAAAGACATGGCCCTGATCTCATAGTAGTCAGCTTTCAGGTTGACACATTACCCTGTAAAAAAAAAAAAAAAAAAAAAAAAAAAAAATCAAATTTTAATGAGGATTTTTGAAGTTCTGTTCATTTCATCATAGAATCGATTTCAGAATTCCTTTTTTTTCCAAAAAATGGTCTATTTCAAGCAGTTCGAGGTAACGAACTGTAAGTCAGGAGCCACCCGGTTCAATAGTAACCGAAAATCTAAAAAAACGGAATTTTGATACCAATAGATATATCAGAAGAATCAAATTTTTGCGCTGATTTTAAATATATAAGTTTCATCAAGTTTAGTCTTACCCATCAAAAGTTACGCGCATGAGAAAATTTGTCTTATTTTTGAAAAAAGAGGAAACAACCCCTAAAAGTCATAGAACCTAAATGCAAATCACACCATCAGATTCAGCGTATCAGAGAACCCTACTATAGCGGTTTCAAGCTCCTATCTGCAAAAATGTGGAATTTTTTATTTTTTGCCAGAAGAAAGATCACGGATGGGTGTTTATTTGTTGTTTTTTTGTTTTTTTTTTATTTTTACAGGGGTGATCGTATCGATCCAGTAGTCCTAGAGTATCGTGAGAGGGCTCATTCGAAGGGAAATTAAAAGTTCTAGTGCTCTTTTTAAGTGACCGAAAAAATTGGAGGGCAACTTGGCCCCCTCCCACACTCATTTTTCCCCCGAAGTAACCCAATCAAAATTTTGAGATAGCAATTTTGTCGAGCATAGTCGAAAATCTAGTTAATATATCTTTGAGGATAACTTAATCCCCCACTATTCCCGGCGGAAGGGCTGCAAGTTATAAACTTTGCCCATTTGCCCACTTGGCGTTTTCAGGAGGATTTTTTTTCTAGTGGGGGTTCGGGGTCAGAGTAGGGGTTATGGGAGAGGATCTTTCCATGTAGGATATTTCCTTGGGGGAATGGGTATTTCTATGAAGGGGGCGCCAGATTTCCCAGCATTATTTAAAAAACGATCAGAAATTAAATAAAAAAAATAATTTTTTTCAACTGAAAGTAAGAAGCAACATTAAAACTCAAAACGAACAAAATTATTACGTATATGAGGGGGTTCGCCCCCTAGTCAATACATCGCTGTTTACGCTCAAGTTTTTTTTAGTACTTTCAAAAGAGCTATCTATTCTAATTAAACGGCCTTTGTGATTCAGGGGTTTGTGATTCGAAGAAAATTCGAACTTTAGCGTAAAGAGCGAAATATTGACTAGGGAGCGAACTCCCTAATATACGTAGTAAAAATATACGAATATAGAAATTCGTTACGCAAGTTAATTCGTAAGTTACGTCAGAACAAAATTTCGAGAAAGCCAATGAACCAAAAAAAGGAAAATTATTATGCGAATTTCGTTTTAATTATTCATGTACGGTGAGCCAAAATCAAAGCTGCATTAATTCAAAAACGTTCAGGAATTAACTAAAAAAAATAAGTTTTTTTAACTGAAAGTAAGGAGCGACATTAAAACTTAAAACGAACAGAAATGATTCCGTATATGAAAGTGGCTGTCCCCTCCTCAACGCCTCGCTCTTTACGCTAAAGTTTGACTCCGTCTCACAACTCTATTTTTTAAAACAATAAAAAACTTTAGCGTAAAGAGCGAGGTGTTGAGGAGGGGACAGCCCCTTTCATATACGGAATAATTTCTGTTCGTTTTAAGTTTTAATGTTGCTCTTTACTTTCAGTTAAAAAAATCTTGTTTTTTTTAGTTAATTTCCTTAATAATGATTAAGACAGGATTATACTAAAACTTGCATGAAAGTAAACTTAAGATTAAAAATATTGGGGTGTTAGCTTTTCACGCTATTCTACGAAATATTTATTGATGAAGGGCTAATTAAGAAAAAATAGTAGAAAATATTTCAATTAAAGCTCTGATGTTGTATGTTCAACAGTGAAAACCATGCTCAGATTTGAAAATAAACAAATGTGGAACCACATGCTACATCAAGAATAGAATACAGGGCAAAACTGTTATTGTTTTGAAAGGAAAGGGTATGGGCGGAAAGTTTTCTTTGAAGACTCAAAAATCGTATATAATTGCACAATAGACTGGAATGGAAGACCGTGAATTTTTATCTTATCGCTCCAATCGTCATGGCGACGGTATACAGCTTACTATCTTGATTAAAAATATTTGTCCCACTGTTAAACTTTGATGAAGAAGTTTAGTAACAATTTTGATATCTCCAGGATAAAACACGTTTAGTTTGCGCAGGTACATTTCAATTTTTTTTCTCCCTTAATTTAAACAAGGATAATACTATTCTATGATTAAACAAGGAAGTCACTGTCTTGGTAAAACTGCTTTAATTGATTTGTTTCATCATACTGACGAAGCTCAAAAAGCCACAAAAACAGGTGAATTGTATGCAGATATATGAAATTACGAGTGTAAAATATGAAAACGTCAGTATTCTCTTAGAGTTGGGCTAGTGGGCTCCCTCCATCCTGTGTCCAAGGCGATGCAAAACTGTTGGATTTATCAGTAAATGGATTTCATGACCATAACGAAATTATATAAGAAAAAAAAATCACCAAGTGCAAAATAAGGCTTATCTGACAGATCCAGAGTTGGTTGTTAGATCTATGTTTCCATGTATCTTTCCTTAAGGATAGAAATCATGTAGCAATTTTGATTTAAGATTCATTATCTAATCCAAAATATGGTAGAGCACTCGCCCTTTGTAGCAATATCAACGTCAAGTGTTTGCGGTTATACGTGTGTATTTTTTGTAGTGACCTGAAATCTAAAGAACCTTGAATCTCTCGAATCTAAAATTATTGCCGAAGGTGATTTTATATTTTAAAATACTTTTGATTCCCCTAAACATGAGATTCCTTTATATAAAACTTTAACATACAAGGATAAGATCAAATATAATTTAATGGTTTAGGTCTCTCCTAAGAAAAAGTTTGAAAAGTACCTCAGAAAAATGAGTAGAGCTTAGCCAACGCATGTCTTCGTTTTCCTTTGTAATATTAATTTTTTACTTCACAGGCTATCTAATGTATATAAAAAAAACTAGTACAAATAAACCAACTAATTGTGCATCCCTAGGCTTTTAAGATTATAAAAAACTAGCGCTTTACTGAAAACACAAAAGTCAAGCATAAAAACAGGAATATTGGTTTGGGAGTCAAAAGTAAGTATGTAGTCTGACAACAATATACGAATCTATCAAGCTTTTCATATTTTTACACCAGTTGTGACATCAGTAACTTTCAATATATAATTAAAATTAATTTAAAAACATAAGCGTTAAATTTAATATTTTTTTTTATAACGGCGAAGTAATTGAACAGCATACAGAAATATTGGACTGATTTACCAGGTAGCTTTTTGTCTCGCCAGCTAGAATACCAATAGTGAGTAATATACAGTCTTAAAGTGTAAGAAATATGCTTTACTACTTGAAATGAAGATCAAATAAGACATAATATGAACTTTGGAAATCCGAATATTTCTCTATACAACAGTGAATTTCTAGCTATGATACAAATTCTAAAACTATCAAAATGGCTTTACTTCAAACATTTGTACAAACTAATCATGGCATGTAATTTTCTGAAACAAAACGAGAGCCAGTCATTGAACTGAGCCATTGTGCAGAAGTGATACCAAATTAAATGTAAAAAAATAAAGCAACAATCCTAAAATGGATTATTGCTTTATCTTAAAAGGGATTGATCCTAAAAGGGATTAATAATATTTTCGTTCTGTAAAATGTGTCCTTAATTGGTTTGCTTTTACTGTACCAAAACTCCTATATTATTTTGTGTTTTCAGTAAAATGTTAGTTTTTTATAATCCTAAAAGCATAGGGAAACATAATTAGTTGGTTTATGTGTGCTAGTTTTATTGATATATATTAGATAGTCAGTGAAGTAATAATTTTTGTCCGTTTTGAATTTCAACTTCGCTCTTTACTTCCCTCGGAAAAAACTTTGTTAGTTTTTTTTTTTTAATTAACCTTTGATCGTTTTTTATTAAAATTTAAATCAGAAACAACGCTGTCATGATCTTTTTTATTTATACGAAATAATGTATGTTCGTTTTAAGTTTTAATGTCGCTCTTTAGTTTCAGTTGAAAACTTATTTTAATTTTTAATTATCACCGATCTGTGGGAGATAAGAAACCTCTAGAAAGTACAGCAAACAACCTTGATAGCTAAGAAAAACTTTCAGTCTATAACAGAAACTTCATTATCCATACTTCACAAAACAATCCATGTGTTTCAGGAAAGTTTATTTATCGATGAGCAAAAAGCTGTTTTTACTCGGCCGACTTTGTCTGAAAAAGCCATGGCTGAAAAAGCCATGAAGAAAGGGCTTTATAAATCCCCTACTGACTAGCAGAAACTAGAAGGCAACCGTAAAAAAAGAGAGCTGTTTAAGGGTTCATTTAAAAGCTTATATTTATACATAATCATTTTTATAAATTTGACTTGATAGCATATTCCCATAAAGTGCACTTTCAGTTGTTTCCTCCATTTTTTTAAATGAAAAAAGTGCCTTTTCCAATGAAATGACCAAGAAAGGTGTTTTTCAAAACCTACGTAGGAGCATAAAACTAAGCGGGCAAGGACGTAAGCTCCCCCTCAATTAACGCCGTTAGAACTAGCACACAGGCTTCATCGCAAAGACTGAAGTTTGAAGGTTCAATTCAAAACAGTTGATCATTCAAGCTTAATTTTTGGTAGATTTTCAGCTGAAAAGTTTTTAATTTTAGTTAATTTTTTTCACAATATTCTTTTACTTTTAAGATGAGTAGGCGATTTATGAAACTTACTAAGGAGGTCTGGAGGGGGTACCAAAAAGAAAAAGTGGTACCAAAAGTGCCGTTTTTAGTGCTATATGACACTTTTGGATGATAAAATTGATCAAAACCACGCAGCTGTAATAAGTTTAAAATTAGCCTTCCCAGGACATGCTTTAAGAAAATGAGTGCATCACATTTGTAAAAATAGTGGATTATCTGAAAAGTAATCATAAGAAGGGACAAACCATGATTTAAAAAAAAAATCCAAGCTGGTATCGAAAGCATGATAATCTAAGTTGAAGTCCAGCGCAGTACTAAGAGAACCAAGCCTCCAGTAATGTAAGTTAATGTATTGGGGTTTGCAGGACTTTAATTGCGTAGCTTACTAAGGGGTCTGGAATAGGAATTTCCGAAGGGTACTCTTGCAAACATTCAGTTAAGGGTTTTGGGCCATAATTATTACAATGATACCATTTTAGGCTTCCAAAATTTTCCACTTAAGAAGTGGCACCAAAAGTGGTGTTTTCAGTGCTATATCTCCCTTACGAATGGTAGAATTGATAAAAAGCACGTAGATGTGAGCAAAAGTTTTCAAATGAGCCATTAAACATCACTTTAAAAAGTTCTTGTAGCCCACTAGACCCAGCTTTCTCTTTTGAGACGTGGCACTAAAAGTGCTGTTTTAAGTGCCATTTGAAACTTACAGATGAGGAAATTTATAGGAAGAACGTAGATATGAGCAATATTTTTTATATGAGCTATCAAAAATCTATTTAAGATGTTCTGGTAGCCCGCTAGCCCACCCCTCGAGAAACTGCATAAACCCTGCCTTTTTTCATGTCATATGGTACTTGCAGACGGCGAAGTTTATGTAAACCCGGCACATATGAGAAATAGCTTTTGAATGAGTTCTTAAGAAGCTCCCTACGATGCTCTAGTAGCCCACTAGGCCTGGAAAAAGAAGAAGAAAAGGACCGTTTTAACATTTTTAACTTTTAGTTACTATGGGCTGTGGTTCGCTCTTTACTAGGTCGTAGCTAATGTTTCAATCATGACAAAAAGTTCATTGCAAATTATCCCCAGAAACTAGTTAACATTGAAATTTGTGAAATCCAGTATATTGTAGAAATAATTTCGGAGACCACACTGCCTTTCCATGATTATAAATAAAAGTTAAAAAAGGGATAAAATCCTTTTAATAGACAGTGTTTCACAAACAGTGATAGAAATTCACACAAAATACCAGATATTTCGGTCACATATGCAGTGACCGTCATCAGTAGATGACAGTCAATGCATTTGTGACCGAAATATCTAGTATTTTTTTATGAATTTCTATCACTGTTTGTGAAACACTGTCTATTAAAAAGATTTTATCCCTATTTGAACTTTTATTTATCAAGATGGTATAATTTTTAAAGACCTATTAAATATAACCAATAGCTTTTAATTGAGCCATTAACATGTATCTACGATGGTGTGGTAGCCTGCTGATGTTTCAGCAGCTTAGTGATGAGCAAACGGTTTATAAAACCTACTAAGGGGGCTCGGAGGGGGAGTATACGGGAGCGGTTCTTGTATATAACTATTACAATAGTACCATTTTGTACTTCAGAGCAGAAGTGCCAACGCGGTAAAGTTGTACCTTTTTTGGTGTAAGTTAGAGGTCCTGGTACAATGCGGTAGGCTACATTGGAAAATGTTCTGTTACAATCCAAATTTTAACGTCGTTCCCATCTCATGAACGACGTTATTGGCGAAGTTGGTTTTGAAGATCTTTGCGAAATCATCAAGAAACAGAGATTCTCGATAATAGCTGATGAAAGCACAGACTTGTGTAACAAAGTGAGCCTGGTTATTGTTGTTTGCCATCTTGATTCGGATGGTGTTGATCGAGAAGACAGTTTTCGTGTAAGAGACTCCTTCTTGAGACTTATAGAAGTTCAGCAATGTACAGCCGAAGATATTTACCTGGCCATAACTGAACTACTTTTTCAAGAAATTGGAGCTCCAAAGGCAAACCTAATAGGATTTGCCGCAGACAATGCATCGGTTATGATGGGGGAGCAAGGTGGTGGTTTGGCAAACCTGTCAGAAGACTGCTCAAGTCTTTTTGTACTTGGTTGTTCATGCCATTCCATTCACATATGTGCTAGTGCTGCCTGCAAATAATTACCAAAAGAAACTGAATATTTTTGTCAGAATGTATACGGCTATATTTGTTTCAGCCCAGAACAGGTCAATGAGATTTTAGAATTGCAGAAGCAAATGAAATTAAAAGAACATCAAATTTTGAGACATATAGCAACTCGTTGGTTGTCTAAACAAGCTGTTGTAGCTCGAAATTTGGAGTAGTGGGATTGCTTGGCTTTATTGTTCCGTGCGGAGAATCTTAAAGAGACCAACAAGCCGGATAAGGCCACTGCCAAATTAAAAAATCTGCTGTCAGCGGTTTTCAGGGCTTACTTTGCCTTCCTGGTGTATATTTTGAAATATATCGAAGACCTAAACAAGCAATTTCATGCAGAAGACACCCAAATTCATCTTGTCTATAATTGCTCTTCTGAAGTGTACAAGACAAAAGCATCCCACATTTTGTTGCCTAGTCATACCAAAGAAAGTGATTCCCGCGTCATAAACCCACATGACACCAACTACAACGTCGATGTCAAGAACGTGGAATGTGGGGGCCGAGTGGAAGTGATTTTTCCCAAAGAATAGGTATATCCATCTGCTGCCGTTAAGTTTAGAAAAGAATGTAGGAAAGATTATGCTCTGTGATGAGATGAGAAAGCGTTTTTTCAACTCCAGGTTTTCATCGGTAAGAAACTTCGATAGGCTTCATCAACGCTATGCTATGGGATTAGAATAAAATCTGCCAAACCTGGCACCACATCTGGCTCAGTTTCGGAATTTACTGAGTGACAATGACCTTGAAGATATCGTCCAAGAGACGAAGAGATTACCCTTTTGCTCTGAGATTGGGAGCTCGATTGATTCAGATCCAGCCTTGCTTTGGATTGAGGTTTACAGGCAAAAATATGTTAATGGGCCAAAATGTTTCTTTTACTTGGGCGGTTCACTTTACGACTAGTTGTTCTCCCACACGCTTCCATTGCTGCTGAGCAAACTTTCTCAGCTGTCAATCTGAACAAAAACAGCATCAGAAATCGTCTCAGTTTCATCACCTTGAACGGGCTTCTCAGTACAAAATGGATCGTCTCAAGGAATTAGAAACCACCCTTGAAAATGGTTCTGCATCCAATGTGGGAAAACTGTGGAATGGGATATGAAAAAGCTAGCCTACAAGAAGAATGAGCAGAAAAAATGACCAACTAGCACAAATTTTCCTCTTTTTTTTAATGTTACAGTTCTTTTATCTTTGTACGGCTTAACCAGATTTCTTCTGCAATATAGTCGAAACATTTCTGATAAATTCATTTAGTTCTGACTAGTAGAATCGACCAAGAACGTATGTAGAATGACCAGTGAATTATGTGGTCAATGCGTAAATCGCCAGTGGGTAGCCTAGTATGTATGTATGTATGTATAAATTTTTTGCCCATCATAAATTTAAAATACAACACTGATGGAGTATAAAGAAAGAAAATATAGTCCGAAAGTACAGTCCGTGGACCTATGAGAATCCGTGGTGATAGCCACTTTCATGGCGTGATTGCTGTTTTTTTTTTCTGTAGCGTCTGGCGCTCGTTACTCATCCTAAAGGTCGATTATATGGTGTTGACACTGCGTTATTGGCTTTCTTACTTTATCCATTATTCACCTTAATGCCCGAAATTTTGAAAGAAAGGATTAACCCCAACAATCAGCTTTGAGAACGCTTTCAGAAGATTTCACTGAAGCCTTCGTTTAAAACGCTTTTAGCGGCTTGCGACTGCTATTTTGTTCAGCTGAGAAAGTCTACAGAAGCATTTTTCATATTTCAAGCTATGAGGCTTATAGCTTGCTATCGCGTCGCAAAGCAACGCGAGCGGCGAATTTTAAACCTACTGTTTAGATGGAACAAATTAATCTCTTGTGGTGCCATTTTAGTCGGAAAACTGGTATAATTTATGTCAAAGCGTTGGCGACACTGATCTTTACCCATTTCATTACTATACGGCTCGTTTTTCAGTTTTCTCTGTCATTTTTCACTTGATTTGAGAAAATTGCATCCACCGTTCACCCCATCCCCACAGTATTTTGAAAAAGTTACGCCAGCCGTTGGGGTATGGATTTAGTGATCTACTCAGAATGTCGTTGCAAACCATGGACTGGATGCCCTCTATTCCCTTTTGAATCAAAATTCTTGACCAAATACCTTCCTGGGACATGCCTGAAAAAATGAGTGCATCACATTTACAAAAAAAAACAAAAAAAAACAAAGAACAGTGAAATTATCTGAAAATGATGGTATAGAAGGGAGAAAACCTGGATTGAAAAAAAAACTAGCAGGAGTCGAACGCAAGCCACTCTAATACGAAGTCGAAAGCTTTACCAACAGAACCAAACCTCTAATTATCTAATTTGATATATTAGTGGTTATACCTTAATTGCTTAGCTTATTAAGGGGGCTTGGAGGAGGAACATAAGGGAGGTCTTCTTGAAAACCTCCGGTTAAGGGTTTTGGGTCATCATTATTACAATGATGATATCATTTTATACTTCCAAGCTTTTCTACTTAAGAAATGACATCAAAAGTATTATTTTTAGTGATATATAACGCTTACGAATGGTAGAATTGATAAACATCACGTGGATATCACTCTAAAAAGTACTGGTAGCCCACTAGTCCCAGCTTTTCCACTTGAGACGTGGCACCAAAAGTGCCGTTTTTAAAGCCATTTGGAACTTGCTGATGGGGAAATTTTTAGGAAGGACGTAGAAAGGGGCGTAATTTGTTATGGGGCAGGGGGTCAAATGTCTCCTCCAGACACAATTTTGCCCCCCCCCGAGCACATCAGGTCAGGTTTCGTTAGTATATCCTTGCCTCTATGGTAATATATGGCTCATTTTTCAGTTTTCACTATCATTTTCATTCGATTTGGGAAAATTGGCTCGAACTTTGCCCGCCCCCCAGGATTTTGACGAAATTACGCCACTGAACGCAGATATGAAAAAAAATCTTTTATATGAGCTATTAAAAATCTGTCTAGATACCTGCGATACCAATACGCCCAATAAAAATAAGCTCATACCGACGCGCGGGATATAAATACGTCCGATACCGATACAACGTGCAGCCCTTTTTCCAGGGACTGTGTATGGTCATGTCATCACCAAAAAAAAATATTTTGACCTTTGAACGATGTTGAACAAAATCATGAAGTATCTCAAAATTGTGATTGGATGAATTTGAGGGGACGGGGTCTTTAGGGAGGGGGGCTAGTTGCCCTCCAATATTTTTGATCAATTAAAAAGGACACTAGCAAATTTAATTTCCGTTCGAATGAGCTATTATACATCTCTCAATGATGTTTTGGTCACTCCCTAGTCCTGCTAGAAAAAAAAAAAAAAAAGGGAGACAGATCAGTGCTACCCATGTAAAAAGTGATTTTCCTTGTTGTTCAAGGAGGGGGACTGTAATTTCCCTTTTCAAGGTTTTCAACCATGCTGATTGCAATGGTACAACTTTCATTTTGATTTGCCGCCTTTTCGAGGGGTATCACCATAAATTTCTTTTCGCAATAAACTTTTCTTTTAAGACAAACCAAAATAATAGTTACCATTCCTGAATCAGTGTTATATGGCAATTTTGTTTCACTGGGTAGTTTCTTTTTAAACGTTTTTTTTAACTTTCAGTTACTATGAGCTGTGGTTCACTATTTACTAGGTTGCAGCTGCCGCTGCAACCATGATGAGCCGGTCACCCAAGAGTAAAGCGTGGGTCTTAGGGATAAACTTATTCACGGGTTGCATTTAATCCTTTTTCTTGAAGAGTAATATCAATGTAAACGGTGGCTATAGGTCACAGCATTTGTTTTGTTTTCTTGAAGCAAAGAACGGAATATTGAGCTTTGCCACATGAAATTTCGCCCGTGTTAGGCTTTCTGGGCTGAGGTTTTGGAGATGAATTTCTCTGGATTGAGTCAGGCACATATGGAGGGCTTTGCATTGGGGATGGGCTTGTTGCCCTATTTCTATGGATTTTGAAAAATATCTTTTATTGTACTTTTATTGAGAAACATTTTTGTTTGGTATTTTTGACACAAAATAAAAATCGATTTTGATTTTGAAAAATACGTATTTTCTCCTCTATATTTCCTTGAATTGACACCGCTGTTTGTATACAGGATTCTTTTAAAGGGGGGGGGGGCAAATTTGAAAGAAGGAAAAGTCATGTGAAAAATAATTACAACTACTGGGAGAACTAGAAAAGTATAAATATTTTGGAGAGGAAACTGGTCTAAGGCTCCCCTATTTTGTGCTGGGTGCCAGGATTTAACTTCGGGCACGTTGAATTTTTGCTGAATATTCTGTATCTCAATGAGCATTTAAATCTTATTATTCCTTTGCGTTTCATTATCTTTTTTCTTTATTTTTCGTTTTATTATCTTCTCATGACAGGCTAAAAGCAAGGGTCTATAACATGAGAAAGGGCGGACCTCGTATCCTTTACAAATAGAAACAGTATCAGATTACTTGAATAGAATGAATTCTGACATGCACGCAACAAAAATTATAGGAAGGTCTTAGACATCGATTAAATTCAATTTTCTGCAAATGAAAAAGAGAAATACTGCCGATAGAAAGTATTCCGAAGGAGGCCATTTTTACCCAAGACAAAACATATTCACATTCTTTTCTATTAATTAACTCAGAAAAGGGTGAAGCGGAAGAATTTTTCTTGAGTGAAAGCACTAAAAATCTTAATATATAATCTTCATGGATGACGTTGTCCCATTTTCTTTAGGCATTTCAAGATTTTAGTTTAAAGGGAGTCAATCCCCCCCCCCAAAAAATAGTGAAAAAGATGCCACGTAAAATTCCCCTCCAGAGAATTCCCCCTTTTGAACCCCCCCCCCCCCCTGAAAAAGTTGCACCGGAATTTTCACCTGGAAAATTCTTCCCACGTGTAGAATTGAGTAGCCAAAGGGAAATTAAAAGAAATAAAAAGAAAAAAGAGATCGTGGCTTAGATCCATAGCTAATATAATTTACCAAAGAAAAATCTTAATCAAAATTCGAACCTAAGTTACCATGGCCACATCGAAGAGCAGTGACCGCTAGACGGCAGAGCCGTGTATAGAAAAGTTTGTTTTATAATTTTTGGTTGTTTCAACCAGCCAACAATAATTTTGGTGGTTAAATGCTAGAAATTTAAGAAAATAAGATAGCCTAGAGCTTAAAGGTCATCACCACTCTATGGGGCTTTTTTGTGCTGTTTTCAATTATAAATCTACATAAAACACCCTAAAATGATCGATAGCTTTGGATGTAGCCTTTAAACATGTCTCTGCGATTTTATAGTTGCCTACTAGTTCCTGCGTCTTCAATTTATTCAGAGGAGGGAGCAGGGGTCCCTGTGATACCTAGGTGTCCTTAAACCGGGTAACCCCTCTGGATACGGCCTTTTACCAAACTTCAAAATTTGAGTTTCCCTTGCCAAATCCTCCCCGTTTCTTCCTCCAAAAGTAACTAAAACTCCAAGCTGTTCCCGAGATACTGCAGGTATGCTATTTCGATGACCTGGATACGCATAGTACCTTTTAATTTTCCTTTATCCCCTCCTTCAATTCAAAATTTCAGGGGGGTCAACTTGATCCTCCCCCATACAATACTTTCTGGACGTTTAAATTCTGTCCCAAAGTCATTCTCGAGATATCCTAGACATTTCATTTCGATAGCATGGATAAAAACAGTGTCTTTCTATTTAACTTTACACCCTCCTTCCTTTCAAAATTTGGGTTGAGGTTCATTTGCTCCCCCCCTCCTATGTACCATATTTGGACAGCGGGTAACATAATTATATAATTTAGGACATTGCGACAGGACTGTAGGGGTGATGACGACCCTGATAGCATGCTTATTAGACCATTCGACCATTCTTAATAAAACAACAATCTCAAAATTGTGATCCGACGTCAAGGGGGTTAAGGAAACACGATAGCAGAAAATGTAACGAGAAGGCGGCTGGGTGAACCTCGAATCACTTTTAGACATTTAAAAAGTGCACTAGAACTTTCAATTTCAAGTCCTTTGAGCCCCTTCCCATGCTTCTATGATCACAAATTCGATACGAAGTGGCCAAAGGAAAACAGTTTTTTGGCCCTTTTCTGAATCTTTCTAGAGTCCAGTTTTGGATAACCAAATTTGCTCTATTTATCCTTTTGCTTTTTGGTCCCATTAGCCTGAGGACTTCAGGATAAAAGTTTCGAGATGATATGAAAAAACTTTTTTCCGCTTTTCAGGCCTCGTTGTTGGGAGGGGGCATGCTTTGGAACATTTTATTTCGTACATTAGTTCCTCTTGGTCCAAGGACTTACAGATTTAAGTATCAATCTGGTCATGGGAGAATTTATTTGGCTCATTTCCCAGTCCCCAACCTCGCTCCTCTGAGAACAAAACAGTTGATTCTTTTGACCAACAGAACGGTCTCTTCAAGTTTTGGGGCAATCGCACAACCAACATAGAGCCAGCCCCCCTTTTACAACAAGAAAATATATGTGAAAGCAATTGCCAATTTGCATTACCTGCGGTCCTTGTCCTAGGAGTTGTGGAGGTTATACTATCCCCAGAAGCATGTTTATAGAGCCTCTCCACTATTTTGACCGAAACGGTCATATCAAAATTTAAATGTCTTAGGGGGGTAACGGGAGCCCACTCTGAAGTATCTATGACCATCCCTTTCATATGAAGTGTCTGGGGTGAAGAGAAACTATAAAAATAAGCATGGAGGCATTAGACTCTTTAAATGGGCAGCGCTAGAGTTGTCGCTAAAGTTTTTATTGTTTTAAAAAATAAAGCTGTGAGACAGAGCCAAACTTTTTATTTGATTTCTGAACGTTTTTGGATTAATGCAGCTTTGATTTTGGCTCACCGTACATGAATAATTAAGGCAAAATTTGCATATTAATTTTATTTTTTTTGGCTAAATGGCTTTCTCGTAATTTTGCTATGACTCAACTTACGAATTAACTTGCGTAACAAACTTCTATATTCGTATGTTTTTATTACATATATTAGGGAGTTCGTCCCCCTAGTCAATACCTCACTCTTTACGCTAAAGTTTGAATTTTGTTCTAATCACAAACCCCTGAATCACAAAGGCTGGTTATTTAGAATAGATGGCTCTTTTGAAAGTACTAAAAAAAACATTAGCGTAAAGAGCGAGGTATTGACTAGGGGGCAAACCGCCTCATATAAGTAATAATTTCTGTTCGTTTTAAGTTTTAATGTTGCTCCTTACTTTCAGTTGAAAAAACTTGTTTTTTTATCTAATTTCTGATCGTGTTTTAAATAATGCTGGAAAATCCGGCAATCTCTTCATAGAAATGTCCCTTCCCCTAAGGAAATATCTTCCATGGAAAGATCAACCCCGTAACGCCCTCCTCCGACTAATAACCAATACTATATGTGAAGAATGGTGAAAGTTCATAACGTGCATCCCGTACTCCAGGAAATATGGGGCATTAAATTATCCTCAAAGACATGTTTATTAAAGTTTCGACTATGCTGAACAAGATCGCTGTCACAAAATTTTGATTGTGTGACTTTGGGTAAAAAATGAGTGTTGGAGGGGGCCAAGTTGCCCTCCAATTTTTTGGTCACTTTAAAAGGGGAACTAGAACTTTTAATTTCCATTCGAATTAGCCCTCTCACGATATTCTAAGACTATTGGATCGATACGATCACCCCTAGGAAAAAAAACAAAACAAAAAACAAACAAATAATCATGCATCCGTGATCTTTCTTCTGGCAAAAAATACAAAATTCCACATTTTTGCAGATAGGAGCTTGACACTTCTAGAGGGTTCTCTGATACGCTGAATCTGATGGTGTGATTTTCATTGAAGTTCTATGACTTTTAGGGGTTGCTCCCCCCTTTTTTCGAAAATAAGGCAAACTTTCTCAGGCGCGTAACTTTTGATGGGTCAAACTAAACCTGATGAAACTTATATATTTGAAATCGGAATAAGAATCTGATTCTTTTGATGTATCTATTGGTATCAAAACTCCGTTTTTAGAGTTTCGGTTACTATTGAGCTGGGTCGCTCCTTACTTACAGTTCGCTACCACGAACTGTTTGGAAGAGCACTAACAAGCTATGTAAACATATGCTCGGATGTAACTGAAATATTTCATTTTCTAATTCTGGTATTCAACCTTTATTTTGGAATTCATAGTATTTAATGCATAATGGAATCCTTCTCGAATTTTCGGTTGTTGAATTTCAAGTGTTTTTATCTTTGTCTATCCAAAGAGCTATCGATTTTCAACCATGTTAAGCCCTTGGAGAAGACTGGGTATATTCCACAGTGTTCCAAAAGCGGTGGGCAAATATAAAAACCTTTGCATTGAGATGCTAAAATAAGCCTCACTTTGGGCTATGTTCCTCGGACAGGATTCAAGATTCAACAACTTTACTAAAAATGATTCATGCCGGCTTGACGACCGGTTACAAATAAAGCACATATATGCTTGAAAAACGCAACCAGTACACATTTATAAATTATAAAACTAACCAAATCATCACTGAAATAAACACAAATAAAGAACAATAAAAAAAGAGTAATTATAATAATAATTACTGAATAATAAATTATGAAAAAAATAATAATAACAATAAGAAGAAAAATAAATAAATAATAAAAAAAAATAATATAATAAAACGAATATATTAATAACAGAACAAAAACCAAAATTACTTAATTTTTTCCTCTCTCGTCTTCTAGCCCCACACTCACCAACCTCCCGCAAAGATATGCTTCTTTAACCGGTTTTTAAATTGCGGCCCAGTTTCCACTTCTCGAATTGAGTCTGGAAAAGTATTCCAGACCACCGGACCCGAGTGCCTTGCCACATGGCTAGAACGAACCGTACTTCTTGGCTCACTTACCAGGTCTCCAGCATTTCTCGTAGCATGTCCATGATAAAATGAGTTAAAACAAAAAAAAATTACTAAAAACATCAGGCGCTAAGCCATTCAAACTCTGAAACACAAAAATACAAATCTGAAAATCTCTAATCTGACCTACATTCAAAATCCTAAGTTTCCTAAAAAATCGACTCTACTTAAAACTCCTGTATCATACTTACCAATTAATCTCACTACTTTATTTTGCTGAATCTGCACTCGTTTAAAATTGCACGTAAAATTACTACCCCAAATCATACATCCATAATTTATATACGGCGCAATCAAAGAATGGTATAAAAGAACTAAAATATGAGAATGTTGAAAACCTCTTAAAATCCCCAGGCTACACGCTACCTTACACGCCACCACATTAGCATGTTTTCCCCAGCTTATGTTTGGACCGAGTATAAAACCTAGGTACCGCACTTCCTTAGACACCTTTAGTGATTCATCATTTATTGCCATTTCACTGGGAAGATTTGGGGATACACCAGTCCGACTAAACAGAATATAGTTACTCTTTGCCGCGTTAATGCTAAGTAAGCTAATGCCTACAAAGTCACTCAACCCTTGCAGAGCTCTGTTTGCTTTCTGGACCAATTCCTCAAGAGTCTTCGCTGCCACCCTCGGTCAGTTAGAACGATCACTTTAAAATTGAAAGTCTTTTAAATTGAAAGTGATGGAACGTGATTAGTACCTGATATGTAGCCCAGACACCAAAACTACGGTTTCTGAAACCCATCAGGGTTTAAAGTAGAAAACTTCACGGAAGGTACAATACACTGATTTGTGTTGCGAGTAGAGCAAGCCTTTGAAAGTAAAAATATGCGCTTGGTATATTGTAGATATAGAAAGTGTATTCGACAATGCCACTTTCAAAGGCATAAAGTTTGCTATGATAGATAGATAGATAGATTGATAGATTTATTCTCATAAGCCCAAATGAGCCATGACGATATACACAAAACAAGCGAAAAAATACAGCAACAAAACACAGACTAAAAAGACACTAAAACTGATTATTTAAGAAAGTCATCACGATACCTCAAACCTACCCGGACAAACTTTCCAATATTATTTATATTTAAGTAACAGCTGCTTCTCAAAATTTCCAAAATCCAATCTTTCTATCTCCAATCTCCAATTCCTTCTATGTAGGAAGGAAGAATAGATCAGCACATCCGGGAACGAAACTTCAATATGCTCAGAAATCGAAAAGAAGTTGTAGAGGTGAAAGGAGAAAAAAACAAACCAAAACTGTTGATAAAAGTTGCCCATAGTGGGGACTAAGCTTTCCGTATTTGTAACATCTTGTTATGAATAATCTACCAAGTTCATCAAATTAGGATTTCGGACTTTCTCAGACTTATACTGATGACTTAGTATCCCTATGAGAGGAAAATGTTTGATTATCCCTTTAGAGACAAAGATGGTGACAAACATGGTTACAAAGCACAAGCTACCTTAGCTCCAGCAAATAGCGAAGTAGTAATTTTTGCAAAAAAAAGAAATAGCAAGATCCTTTCGATTTTAAAAACATATTACCGTCCAATTTCCCTGAAACAACATGTCAAATTAGACTGTCAGTTAAGCAGGACAGCTCACTGTAAAGAGAAGGCATAGAAAGCTACAGCTTCCTTAATCGAGTACCAGTGAATGGCAGGTAAGAACTAAGGTTTGGCTCCAAATAAGACAGTGTATCTAAACAATATGGTAATCAGACCGATTATGTCATATGGAGCAGTGGTTCGAGTCACTTTGACTCCAACAAAGCGCCACACTAACCCTTTAATAAGGGTACAAAGGCTAGCATGTCTAATGATAACGCCAGCATACCGTGTAATGGCTACGCCTGCCATAGAGTTAATGCTAGGACTGCGACCCACAGAAAATTTTCTAAAGGAAGAAGCAGTAAAAAGAGGCTGTCAGACTGCAGAGTAATGTTTAATGGACAAACAGGCAGCAGATAAGATATGGACAAATTAAAGAGTTGTGTTGACACCTGCAAGTAAATATTCTCAATTGCAAGCAGCTGTAGATGCATAAGGACAATATTATCACATTAGTCAAACCTGAGAAGCAGTTCCGGATAGCCATAATGTATCTAATAAAAAAACAGAACAGGGATAGAAACGGACTGAAATGGAAACTGATAAAGCTGTTCTATATTAGCAACGCGATAATTTGCTCTACGGATGATTCACAAATGATAGAGATCGGGATGAACTGCAATAGCAAAATACCAGAACAAACCTGATCCGGATAAATTGATAATTAGATGTCAATTCGGAAGGTTTGTTACGGAATTGCAGGTACGATGTTTGGAATAGACCAGGCAACTGGAATGCTGATGCAAAAGGAAACTATATGTTGAAACATATGCATTTTAACTTAAAATCAAACATTCCTTAAGGTTCTTCGGAATATTATGAGTTGGTAAAGAAGTGAATTGAAATACTGTAGAGTATTGAATAGTCGATCAATAGACCTCTGAGGATTGAGCCTTAACCCAGCGTATAAGGGTCGTCCCGGAATAACATAAATAGAAATATTCTTTAAAATAAATGTTGACCATTTCCTATCAATCTTTATAAGTAAACGTAATGTAAAAACACTATAGGATAAATTTTGTTTTAAGCTTCCAGGGTTTAGCTTCGAACTTGAAATGGAATGTTCTTTGAAAATTGAACTTGAAAGGAAATTGAACGAGAAAATTTTACAGTGGGCGTTTTACACTATTCCCTAGGATATTTTCCATAACAATTTTCAGACCCGTGAAATGGGGAGCTGATTCGGGATCTGTGATGCAAAACGTTTTCTAGTGGAGTTTTTCCAAAAAATTTAGAGTGTTAAATTCTGGAGTGTTGAACCGAATGCAGGTAAAACGTTCAACTAACTTGAGAAATAAAAAAAAATAGCGTAAATGATATCAATAGGAAAATATTATAAATGCTATGCTTAATAGGTTAAGAAGTATAAAATAGATAAATACATTTTATAGTTAAACTATAAAAACAAATTTCTGAAGTTTGGCAAGGAATAAAAAGATATGTTACAGTGGAAAGATTAGCGTAAACAATTTATTACAATTCATATATCTCTTTTTCTTTTTTAACGTACTTTTCGTTTTTTAAAGGTTGAAATATCTGTTCTAACTACTAGAGAGTCTTCAAAATGTAACCTGCGTCCCATTTGTGGTCCATGAAGCCCGTTATACATACCCTAAAAATTATTTGAAAATGTTGTATAGCTGGAAAAACATGCCACCTAATACTGGCGATGCCAGTGTGCCTAAACTACAAATTTGTAGTTTCACAGCAGTACATTTATACAGCTCCGAGCTTTGTTTAAATTAAATAAAAAAAAACTTTTTTAACTGAAAGTAAGGAACGACGTTAAAACTTATAACGAACAGAAATTATTCCGTATATGAAAGGGGCTGTCCCCTCCTCAACGCCCCGCTCTTTACGCTAAAGTTTTTTGTTGTTTAAAAAAAATAGAGTTATGAGAAAGTCAAACTTTAGCGTAAAGAGCGAGGCGTTGAGCAGGGGACAGCCCCTTTCATATACGGAATAATTTCTGTTCGTTTTCAGTTTTAACGTCGTTCCTTACTTTCAGTTAAAAAAACTTGTTTTTCTTAATCTAATTTTTGAACGTTTTTGAGTTAATGCAGGTTTTGATTTTGGCTCACCGTACATGAATAATTAAAACAAAATTTGCATATTAATTTTACTTTTCTTTGGTTAAATGACTTTCTCGAAACTTGTTTAATTTAATTTACGAACGTTTTTATCGGTAATAAATATACTTAACTTACGAATTAACTTACGTAACGAACTTCTATATTCATATATTTTTAATACGTATATTAGGGGGTTCACACCCTAGTCAATATCTTGCTCTTTAAGCTAAATTTCCAATTTTGTTCCAATTCTTTAAAAATGACCCTTAATCACAAAGGCCGTTAATTAGAATAAATAGCTCTTATGAAAGTACTAAAAAATCTTGAGAGCGAGGTGCGAGGTTGGCTTCAAGAGCGAGGTATTGACTAGGGGGTGAACCCAATCATATAAGTAATATTTTCTGTTCGTTTTAAGTTTTGATGTTGCTCCTTACTTTCATTTAAAAAACTTGTTGTTTTTTTATCTAACTTCCGATCTTTTTCTTAAATAATGCTGGGAAATCCGGCGCCCCCTTCATAGCAATGTTCCATTCCCCAAGAAAACCTCCTTCATGGAAAGATCCTCCCACATAAACCACAACCCCCCTCCCACTACAAGAAAAAATCCCTCTGAAAACGACTGTATACTTCCCAATAACCAATACTATATGTTAACATTGGATAAAGTTCATAACTTTCAGCCCTCTCCCCGTGGAATTCGGGGGATTAAGTCATCCTAAAGGACATAGTTATCATATTTTTGATCATGCTGAACAAAATGGTTATCTCAAAATTTTGATCGGGTGACTTTGGGAAAAAATGAGCGTGGGAGGGGGCATAGTTGCCCTCCATTTTTTTGGTCACTTAAAAAGGGCACTAGAACTTTTGATTTCCGTTCCAATGAGTCCTCTCGTGATATTCTAGGACACTGGGGTAACACAAATACTCATGGGAAAAAAAAAACAAATAAACACGCCCCCCTGATGTATCTTGTGCCAAAAAATACAATATTCCACATTTTTTCAGATAGATGTTTGAAACGTCTGCAATTAGGTATCCTGATACGCTGAATCTTTTATTAATTTTCATTAAGGTTCTATAACTTTTAGGGGGTCTCTCCCCTTTTTTCAAAAATCAGCCAAATTTTCTCAGACACGTAACTTTTGATGGGTAGGACTAAACTTGATGAAACTTATATATTTGAAATCAGCATTAGAATTTGATTCTTTTGATGTATCTATTGTTATCAATACCCGTTTTGCTAGAGTTTCGGTTACCATTGAGCCGGGTCGCTCCTTACTTACAGTTCGTTACCACGAACTGTTTAATTAAACGCTATGATATGCAGCTGCTTGCACTTTCCACCTTAACCAACTTAACTGACAAAAATAAGGACATTTGGAATATTTTCCTGGATAGTTAGAGCATTCTTGTACGTGATTTTCAAAATTTGAAAAATTCATTTTACTTTGCCGTCAGAGCATAACTTACAACACTTGCCCTGAGGGCTGTGGGAGGGGGGTTCCCATCCTCAAAGACATAATTTCCGTACATTTCAATTACGTTAAACAAAATGGCTATCTAAAAATTTTTATTGGATGTGTTTGAGGAAATGGTGAGCGTGGGAGGGGGGTTAGTTGCCCTTCAATCACTTTGGACTATTGAAAAGGGCACTGGCCCTTTCAATTTCCAACCGAATGAGCTGTTTCTGAAGTTTTTACGACATGGCCATCTCAAAATTAAAATCAGATGCATTTCGGGAAAATATGAGGTGTGGAGGGGGGTATCCATCCTCTGATCACTCTGAATCTTCAAAAGAACACTAGAACTTCTGATTACCAATCCAATTTGTCCCTCCAAAGGTTATACGATCACCCTTTCTACATATACCTTACATGTCCCAGGCCATAATTTAGAACCCTTGCCCTGAGGGCTGTGAGGGGTGGGGGGGGTTCATTCTCAAAGACATAATTTCCAGACCCTTGAATTACTTTGAACAAAATGACTATCTCATAATTTTATTGGATGTGTTTGGAGAAAGGTGGGCATGGGAGGGGGGTTAGTTGCCCTCCAATCACTTTCGAACATTAAAACGGGTGCTGCCTCTTTCAATTTCCAATAGAATGAACCGTTTTCGAAGTTTCTTTTACAACAAATGACCATCTCAAAATTTCTACCACGTGCGTTTTGGGAAAATACGACGTGTGGGGGGTATCCACCCTCTGATCACTTTGAATCTTAAAAAGGGCACTAAAACTTCTGATTACCAATCCAATGAGCCCCCTCTGAATTTTATACTATCACCCTTTCTATAGATATACCTTATATGCCACGAGGGCATAACTTACAACCCTTTCCCTGAGGGCTCTGGGGAGGCTGGCATCATCAAAGACATAATTTCCGGACCTTTCAATTACGTTGAACAAATTGGCTGTCTAAAAATTTGGTTTGGATGGGTGTTGGGAAAGGGTGGGCGTGGGAGGGGGTTTAGTTGCCCTCCAATCACTTTTGACGATTAAAAAGGGGGGAGGATTTTTGAGGTGTGGGGGGAGGATTTCCACCCTTCAATCACTCTGAATCTTAAAAAGAGGACTAGAACTTCTGATTACCAATCCAATGAGCCTCCTTCGAAATTTATACCATCACCCTTTCTATATATTAATTAAAAAAAAACTTTTTCCACAAAATAAGTTTTTCAAAAAAAAGCAAAGAACTCCATTAAACCAAAATGAGCAAAAATCAAATCAAATAATCTACCAAGCGTGAAACTATCACAAATCAGCATCGATAAATAAATGAAACCCAAAACGAACAGAAATTAAAATAAATAACCGAGTCAAACTCAAAACGAGCAGATATTAATATGAGTAGGGCTCAAAACCCCTATGCCTTCCCAAGGCCAGAACATAATTTGCACTTTACTGAAAAAATATAAATGTTTTTACCTGAATAACTTCAATAAAACAAATAATATTAACATTTTGATTACTAAATATCAGCGTATGTATATTAAACTGACAATTCACATTCATTTGTATTTTTACAGTAAAGTGCAAATTGGGTTCTGGCCCTTTTGAACTTTCTACGAAAATGCTTTCAATGAAAACCTCATATGCCCCCAGGGCATAACTGACAACCATTACACTAAGGGCTGTGGGGGGATTGTCTTCCTTAAAGACATAATTTCTAGATCTCTCAACTCCATTGAATAAAATGCTTATCTCAAAACTTTGATTGCATATGTATAGGGAAAGGTTGGGCGTATGAGGGTGGTTACTTGCCCTCCAATCACTTTCGACTTTTAAAAAGGGCAGTAGCCGCTTCAATTTTCAGTCGAATGATTCTTTTTTCAATTTTCTACAACAACGCTTTCTATAAAAAAAACCCTATATGCCCCCAGGACACAACCTACAGCCCTTGGCCTGAGGGATGTGGGGGGGGGAGTGTCATCCTCAAAAACATAATTTCCGGACTTTTTAACTGCGTCGATCAAAATGGCTATCTGAAAATTGTGATTGGATGTGTTTGGGGAAATGGTGGGTGTTAGTTATTCTCCAATCACTTTTGAATATTAAAAAGGGCACAAGCCCTTCTAATTTTCAATCGAATGAGCCCTTTTTGAAGTTTCTACAACATCACTATCTATAAAAACCTTATATGCCCCCAGGGTATAACTTACAAACCTTGTCCCGAGGGCTCTGAGGGGGTTATTATCCCCAAATACCTAATATCACGAACTTTTAACTACTTTGAACAAAATGGCTATCTAAAATTTTTGATTGGATGTGTTTGGGGGAAAGGTTGGCGTGAGAAGGGGGTTAGTTGCCTTCCAATTACTTTCGACTGTTAAAAATGGCACTAGCCATTTGAATTTCAAATCGAATGAGCCCTTTTTCAATTTTCTACGACAGAGCTTTCAATAAAAACCTTGTATGCCCCCAGAGCATAACTTACAACCCTTACCCTGAGAACTTTTGGGGGAGTGTCATCCTCAATGTCAAAGAGCATAGATAGAATCTTTTAAGCTTAATTTTTCAGGTCAATTTCAGAAGCTATATAATTAAATTGAAAAATACTGTTTGGGTCAGGATTGAAAATTGTTGAAAAAGTTTCTCCAGCATACAAATAGCAACCCATACTAGAAGATTGTTTGACTTTATTTTTGCCCCTTCTTGCCTTGCCTTAGTGGAGCTCTTTACTTTTCTTTGAAAAACTTATCTTGTGGAAAAAGATTTAAAATTAATCATAATAAAAACCGGCACGCGTCTTTGTACGTAAACACTAGTTTAATGGAGTACTAAACCTCTAAGCTCTTAAGAAGTCGTGACCAAGGGACTTTCCTTGGGACTTTGCTTTTCCCGACTATTCGGTTAAATTTAGTAGGTTTCCGAGCGCACCACGAATCAAATCAGATTATTTGAATAGGAGGCTGGGATCTTGGTCTCTGGAACATTTCCAAGCACAGTAGTCTCTCAGGAGCAGTTCAGTGGAGCAGGTGGAAATTTCAGTTTAGGAACTAGGCCGTGAATGACTTGATCTTGGATTTTTATCGAGTTTTTCTACGAGTATCTTGAATCTTGTGCGGAAACGTCGCATCTCTCTCCCTACAGGTACTGTGGCATTTATTCATATTTTGCCAAGAATTTTTTATTGGAGTTGTTCGAATATTGCCAATATGCTTGGAAATGACTTGCAACTGCCTTGGAAATTACCACAATTGCATGATTAACCCGTGCTCTGAACTTGTCAGAAGCTATACATGTAAAAGTAAAAATAATTTGGTTTCTTTGACGTAATGGAGCAATAATTGATTTAAATGTGCTATTCTGTAATGGCATATATGTTACAACCGACTGTGTTACAGCGTAAATTTGTCATTAATATTATATTTTAAATTGTCAGAGGGCAGTTTACTATTTCAAATATTTCAACTAGTACAATGATATGCACCGCCTACTTTTCAGATTAAAGCTTTTTCCATTTGTTCTTTAAATATTGACTTTGAAAAATGCCTCAAGGACATATAGGTCAAACCGTTTTGGGTAATGAACTGTAGATCAAGAGCGACCCGTGCCAAAAAGAACCCAAATTCTTACAAAAAAATGACACAATTATATACATTGGAATAACCTAGCTTTCATGATGATTCGCAGTAGGTAAAGTGCACTAAATTAAAAAATTTCCATCAACAGCTATTAGCGTAAGAGTATTCGCATAGTCTTAGAAAATGAGAGGGTCCTCCCAAAACTAAAAAAAAAAGGAAAATTAATCTGGATGGAGAACACACTATTGTAATCAGCATATTTGAGAACCTTTAAGCAGATGTTAGAACTGAAAACCTCGGAACTGTATTAAAAGAAAAAATGTTAGAACTGAAATCCAATTTATTGGATTTCTTAGATCGCCTGAATTAGCAAGCTGCCATCCTGACTTGAGTCGCCTGTAGGTACCGAATTTAACAAACAACTGTCCCAGTTTTAGATCCTATTAAATAATAAAAAAAACAAGTTTTTTCAACTGAAATTAAGGAGCAACATTAAAACTTAAAACGAACAGAAATTATTACGTATATGAAGGAGGTTACCTCCTCCTCAACGCCTCGCTCTTTGCGCTAAAGTTTGGATTTTGTCCCAATTCTTTGAGAATGACTCCTGAGATAAAAGGGCTATTTAATTAGAACAAAAAGACGCATTTTTAAAAGTACTAAATAACTTTAGCGTAAAGAGAGAGGTATTGAGGAGGGGACAACCCCCTTCATATACGTAATCATTTATGTTTGTTTTAAGTTTTAATGTTGCTCCTTATTTTCTGCTGAATAAACTTGTTTTTTTATTTAATTTCTGATCGTTTTTTAAATAATGCCAGGAAATCTGGCCCCAGCTCCACGGAGAAACCTCCTCCCCACGGAGATATCCTCCAGACAATTCAATCCTGGTGAAAATTTACCCCAGACAATTACTCTTAACCACTCCGTGCGTAAAATTGAGACGGAAAAGAGAAAGCAAGGCATATAAAAAGAATTTTGTATAAGACTTCTGGCAGATTCCCACAGTGTATGACTTTCCCTGAAAAGTTCCCTCCCCATGGAAAATTCCCCTGTGGAAAAACCCCCAGCAGAAATTTTGTCCCTCTCCACCCAAAAAGGTATGCATACATCCCAATAACAAATGCTATGCGTAACAATGGGCAAATTTTATAACTTTATAACTAAGAGACCTTTCTCCTGGGGCTGTGGAGAGTCATGTTATACCCAAAGGCATAGTTATTGCGTCTTTCAACGATGATGAACAAAATGGCTTGATCGGACGATTTTGGGACAAAAGGGGCAGGGGAGGGGACCTAGCTGCCCTCCAATTTTTGGTCACTTAAAAAAGGCACTAGAAAATTAATTTTTGTTCAAATAATCCCTCTCCTGATATTCTAAGACCACTGGGTCGATACGATTATCCCTGGGAAAAAATACCTCTGCCAAAAAATAAAAAATTCCACATTTTTGCAGATAGGCGTTTGAAACCTTTATAGTAGGATTCTTCGATACGCTGAATCTGATGGTGGGATTTCCATTAAGATCACTTGACTTTTAGGGGGGGTGTTACCCCCTTTTTTCGAAAATCAGGAAAAAAATATGTGTTTTGATTTTTAGACTGCTATATTGGTATGCAGCCTCGGATTCGTAATGAGCTACCTAAAAAATCCCTAAATACCGACTTAGAAGAAACTACTATTTGGGAAATATGTACTCAATTGGTTAAAATTTTTAACTTCAATTTAGATTTTTGGACTCAGGTTGGGATAGATTTCAATACTAGCATCAGACCTAGAGAGAACAATTTAAAACATCCTTAAATATTAAAAACGGTAAAAATTAAATACAAATTCACCAATGAATTACAAATATCCGTGGTTGCTAATACCATGGAAAATCTCAGGAAGAAAGAATTCCAATAGTCACGCCAATTGGAAGGGGGAGAGGGCTTGCAATTGCTTCCCTAAATTTGAGAGTTGTATTTTGTGTATCTTCATTTAGCAGAAAAAATATTGAAAAAGCATCCATTCTGAATTTTGAAAATAATTTTGTGTATCTTTATTTTAAAAAAGGGGGGAAATTCTCACCCCTCCACATTCTCATGAACCGATTCGATTAGACTGCATGGAAACAAATTTAAATTCTGTCTGAACTGACACCCTAAGGTACTGGGAAGTGTTAAGTGCTTACTGGATGCTCCGGCCGACCAAACAAACCTGGCACTGCTGTCTGAGACAGAGCGTCCAAGCTGTTAGCAGAAGGTGAGTAGGGTGCCTCGTCTGGATTTGCATGCCCCAATAGCAATCTCCATGTTATTTGCATGCCCCTATAGGAATTCCACATTCCATGGCACCTTTCCAAGGCAGATTACCAGACTGATTATTAGGAATGGTTTTTTAGGGAAAGCTGTCAATCACCCATGTGTTATCCACAGTTCCATTTTTGAAGTCTGTGGAAACAGTTTGACGTGTTCGGGGAGATTACGTTCCTTGGCGTTTGATTGACATTTGCAAAAAGGGGTAATTAGTGATTGGATAATTTTTTAACGTGAAATCTCTGAATAAAATATTTCTGGAGCATGTACTTGACGATGGATAAAAGGGTTAAGGTGATTAGCAATTACGAGCAAGGATCCCCCCCACTGGTTCCTGGCAGTAGGCTACGCATATCAAATTGCTGTACTGTGGGGTAGGTAACATGATTAAACAGGCTTTTACAATCGGAATTCATTGATTGACATTTGCAAAAAAGGGGTGTTTAGTGATTGGATAATTTTTTAACGTGAAATCTCTGAATAAAATATTTTTGGAGCATGTACTTGACGATGGATAAAAGGGTTAAGGTGATTAGCAATTACGAGCGAGGATTCCCCCACTGGTTCCTGGCAGTAGGCTACACATATCAAATTGCTGTACTGTGGGCCGACTTGCTAGCGAAAATGGATTCTATGGGTCGTATAGGAATTGTTCATTTTGAATATATGTCGTGAAATGGAAGAATTGGAATGCTTCGGTAGTGTTTTGTCGTGGTTTACCTTGTCACATTTACATTCTCTTGATTTTTCAAAGTTCATTTTGAATTTCTTTCCTTGAAATGAAACAGTTGGAATATTTCAGTAGTTTTTTGTTGTGCTTTATCTTGTCACAGTTACATTCTGTTGATTTTCATAGATCATTTTGAATTTATTTCATTGCAATGCAAGAGTTGGAATATTCCAGTAGTGTTTTGTTGTGCTTTACATTGTCACAGTTACATTCTATTAATTTTTTAAATTTAATTTTGAATTTCTTTCTCGAAATTCAAGAATTCGAATATTTCAGTAGTGTCTTGTCGTGGTTTACCTTTTCACAGCTACATTCTGATGATTTTTCAAAGTTCATTTTGAATTTCTTTCGTTGTAATGCAAGATTTTGAATATTTCAGTAGTGACTTGTTGTGCTTTACCTTGTCAAAGTTACATTCTCTTGATTTTTCGAAGTTCATTTTGAATTCCTGTTTTGAAATGCAAGAGTTGGAATATTTCAGTAGTGTTTTGTTGTGCTTTACCTTGTCACAGTTACATTCTATTGATTTTCATAGTTCATTTTGAATTTCTTTCATTGAAATGCAAGAGTTGGAATATTTCAGTAGTGTTTTGTTGTGCTTTACCTTGTCACAGTTACAATCTCTTAATTTTTAAAAGTTCATTTTGAATTTCTTTCGTGAAATGCAAGAATTGGAATATTACAGTAGTGTCTTGTCGTGGTTTACCTTGTCACAGCTACATTCTCATGATATTTCAAAGTTCATTTTGAATTACTGTCGTGAAATGCAAGAGTTGGAATATTTCAGTAGTGACTTATTGTGCTTTACCTTGTCACAGTTACATTCTCTTGATTTTTCGAAGTTCATTTTGAATTTCTGTCGTAAAATGCAAGAGTTGGAATATTTCAGTAGTGTTTTGTTGTGCTTTACCTTGTCACAATTACATTCTGTTGATTTTCATAGTTCATTTTTAATTTATTTCATTTATATGCAAGAGTTGTAATATTTAAGTATTGTTTTGTTGTGATTTAACTTGTCAAAGTTAAATTCTCTTTATTTTTCAAAGTTAATTTTGAATTTCTTTCGCGAAATGCAAGAATTGGAATATTTAAGTAGTGTCTTGTCGTGGGTTACCTTGTCACAGCTACATTCTCATGATTTTTCAAAGTTCATTTTGGATTTCTTTCGTTGAAATGCAAGAGTTGGAATATTTCAGTAGTGACTTGTTGTGCTTTACCTTGTAACAGTTACATTCTCTTGATTTTTATAATTTAATTTTGAATTTATGTCGTGAAATGCAAGAATTGGAATATTTCAGTAGTGTCTTGTCGTGGTTTACCTTGTCACAGCTACATTCTCATGATTTTTCGAAGTTCATTTTGGATTTCTTTCTTTGAAATGCAAGAGTTTGAATATTTCAGTAGTGACTTGTTGTGCTTTACCTTGTCACAGTTACATTCTCTTGATTTTTCAAAGTTCATTTTGAATTTCTGTCGTGAAATGCAAGAGTTGGAATATTTCAGTAGTGTTTTGTTGTGCTTTACCTTGTCACAGTTGTATTCTGTTGATTTTCATAGTTCATTTTGAATTTCTTTCATTGAAATGCAAGAGTTGGAATATTTCAGTAGTGTTTTGTTGTGCTTTACCTTGTCACAGTTAAATTCTCTTAATTTTTCAAAGTTCATTTTGAATTTCTTTCGTGAAATGAAAGAATTGGAATATTTCAGTAGTGTCTTGTCGTGGGTTACGTTGTCACAGCTACATTCTCATGATTTTTCAAAGTTCATTTTGGATTTCTTTCGTTGAAATGCAAGAGTTGGAATATTTCAGTAGTGACTTGTTGTGCTTTACCTTGTCACAGTTACATTCTCTTGATTTTTCGAAGTTCATTTTGAATTTCTGTCGTGAAATGCAAGAGTTGGAATATTTCAGTAGTGTTTTGTTGTGCTTTACCTTGTCACAGTTACATTCTGTTGATTTTCATAGTTCATTTTGAATTTCTTTCATTGAAATGCAAGAGTTGGAATATTTCAGTAGTGTTTTGTTGTGCTTTACCTTGTCACAGTTACATTCTGTTGATTTTCATAGTTCATTTTGAATTTCTTTCATTGAAATGCAAGAGTTGGAACATTTAACTAGTGTTTTGTTGTGCTTTAACTTGTCACAGTTACATTCTCTTAATTTTTCAAAGTTAATTTTGAATTTCTGTCGTGAAATGCAAGAGTTGCAATATTTCAGTAGTGACTTGTCGTGGTTTACCTTGTCACAGCTACATTCTCATGATTTTTCAAAGTTCATCTTGAATTTCTGTCGTGAAATGCAAGAGTTGGAATATTTCAGTAGTGACTTGTTGTGCTTTACCTTGTCACAGTTACATTCTCTTGATTTTTTGAAGTTCATTTTGAATTTCCGTCGTGAAATGCAAGAGTTGGAATATTTCAATAGTGTTTTGTTGTGCTTTACCTTGTCACAGTTACATTCTGTTGATTTTCATAGTTCATTTTGAATTTCTTTCATTGAAATGCAAGAGTTGGAATATTTCAGTAGTGTTTTGTTGTGCTTTACCTTGTCACAGTTACATTCTCTTAATTTTTCAAAGTTCATTTTGAATTTCTTTCGTGAAATGCAAGAATTGGAATATTTCAGTAGTGTCTTGTCGTGGTTTACCTTGTCACAGCTACATTCTCATGATTTTTCAAAGTTCATTTTGAATTTCTGTCGTGAAATGCAAGAGTTGGAATATTTCAGTAGTGACTTGTTGTGCTTTACCTTGTCACAGTTACATTCTCTTGATTTTTCGAAGTTCATTTTGAATTTCTGTCGTGAAATGCAAGAGTTGGAATATTTCAGTAGTGTTTTGTTGTGCTTTACCTTGTCACAGTTACATTCTGTTGATTTTCATAGTTCATTATGAATTTCTTTCATTGAAATGCAAGAGTTGGAATATTTCAGTAGTGTTTTGTTGTGCTTTACCTTGTCACAGTTACATTCTCTTAAATTTTCAAAGTTTATTTTGAATTTCTTTCGTGAAATGCAAGAACTGGAATATTTCAGTAGTGTCTTGTCGTGGTTTACCTTGTCACATCTACATTCTCATGATTTTTCAAAGTTCATTTTGGATTTCTTTCATTGAAATGCAAGAGTTGGAATATTTCAGTAGTGACTTGTTGTGCTTTACCTTATCACAGTTACATTCTCTTAATTTTTCTAAGTTCATTTTGAATTTCTGTCGTGAAATGCAAGAGTTGGAATATTTCAGTAGTGTTTTGTTGTGCTTTACCTTGTCACAGTTACATTCTGTTGATTTTCATAGTTCATTTTGAATTTCTTTCATTGAAATGCAAGAGTTGGAATATTTCAGTAGTGTTTTGTTGTGCTTTACCTTGTCACAGTTACATTCTCTTAATTTTCCAAAGTTCTTTTTGAATTTCTTTCGTGAAATGCAATAATTGGAATATTTCAGTAGTGTCTTGTCGTGGTTTACCTTGTCACAGCTACATTCTCATGATTTTTCAAAGTTCATTTTGAATTTCTGTCGTGAAATGCAAGAGTTGGAAAATTTCAGTAGTGACTTGTTGTGCTTTACCTTGTCGCAGTTACATTCTATTGATTTTTCAAGTTCATTTTGAATTTCTGTCGTGAAATGCAAGAGTTGGAATATTTCAGTATTGTTTTGTTGTGCTTTACCTTGTCACAGTTACATTCTGTTGATTTTCATAGTTCACTTTGAATTTCTTTCATTGAAATGCAAGAGTTGGAATATTTCAGTAATGTTTTGTTGTGCTTTACCTTGTCACAGTTACATTCTCTTACTTTTTCAAAGTTCGTTTTGAATTTCTTTCGTGAAATACAAGAATTGGAATATCGTTTCTTCAACTGAAAGTAAGGAGTAACATCAAAACTTAAAAACGGACAGAAAATAGAGGCTGCTAAAAGCATATTGAGCCTGTTCATGAGACACCAGTAAAATTGTCTATGATTCAAAATGGAATAATGATTATTCTACTGATTACGAACTAAGAGAAGAAAATAACTCCATTATCAAGAGAGAACATGGTGAACTATTTTATGGAACAGATTCAAAATGTCGAAAGTTAATCATTGATATTAATAATGTATCATAATATATTTTTTTATTAATATTCTACATAGCATTATTTCATTAAAAATATTACATTGTTATGTGTTCATTATTTTTTAGAGTAAGCTAGCATATCAAGCGTTTAGAATGTCCATTAAAACATCAGAGATGTAAGAAAAGGAATTTGCGAACATCTATTATCAGACACACTATTTCCGTAAAATCTGAGCTATTAAGGGTTTTTGACCGTAAACTCTAGTTTTTTGTAAGAAAATTATGGAAAATACAATTCTCTGGTTCAAATGTGAAACTTAAGTATATTTTTGGATCGAAAAATAAAACTATTTCCTTAAAATCTGAGCTAATAAGAGTTTTTTGACCGTAAACTCTAGTTTCTTGTAAGAAAATTATGGAAAATACAATTCTCTAGTTCAAATGTGAAACTTAAGTCCAGTTTTGGATACTCATAATGATGAGGACTGTTGGTTCTAATTCAATAATTTGTTTTTTCATAAACAAACTATTTTTTTTTTAAACTTCGAAATTATTCAACTTTATTTATTTTTTATCTTTTTCTTTTGTACATGTCTTAAAATGACAAAATATCTTTCTTGAATTAACCTCTTGGATACACAATATAGAAACTATAAAAAAAAAATGTAATTTCCAGACTTAATTTGCTTGCAAAAGATACCGAGAGTTCTATGACTCCTCCCCGCAATTAATTCTAAGGGTTTTGTGACTCCTCCCCAAAATGAATTCAGATGCTTTTAGGAGTCATCGCCCTTAGCCATAACTCCATTCGACCTTGAGCGAAGGTATAAAAGCTTGATGATGTATTTCTCTTCTTAACATGTACATTAATACCTTCCAAGATGATAGGACTCTATGACATAGAATTTATCGGTTTGAAAAAATCATCTTGTGGTGTTATATTTGAATGTGCATTTTTATTATTGTCAATGGAACTTGGAGAAATTGACTGTTATCATTGGATAGTGAACTACAACATGTATGAGTATGATAAAAGCTTGTGGAGTACTACATTACATCGTATAAACAAACTGGGATTCTACGATAGAGTGATTACACCACTTAATAATAGTGTTCAGGAACTGAGATATGTCCAGGAGGAATTCAGTGAAATTTGCAGCTTTTTCGGGGTTGAAGCACTCTATGTAAAGGGTAATGTACCTACAGATAAAGTTTTAATTCAAAAGTGTGACCCTAGGATTCCACTTTTCAATCTAGAAGAATTTAAGTTTCCTAAATTTGAAGGGGTTTATCATCGTCCTGAAGACGAGGTCAGGTTCTTCGCGCACTGGATACCTAAGGTCATACCTGATCGTGATAAATGCATTAGACATGGTAAAAACTATTCCATATCATGGGACCATCGTTTCTGGATGTTTAAGAGTGAATGTTTGTATGACTATGTGTCATAATATAATTTTGTATTAATATTCTACATAGCATTATTTCATTAAAAATATATTATGCATTACATTGTTATATTTTCATTATTTTTAGAGTAAGCTAGCATATCAACAGTTTAGAATGTATATTAAAACATCGGAGATTTGAGAAAAGGAATTTACATACATCTATTGTCAGACACATTAGGTAACATTGACAAAATCTAGGTATCAGAATGAATAAATTCTTTATCAACATCCATTGTTGGATATGTCATTATTTCATTATGAAAAAATTGTAAGTTGGTAAGTAAGTAAGTAACAAACTCTTTCTTGAATTCACCTCTTGGATACACAAAGAAGACATTTCATTCAAGAAAATAAGAAATATTTGTAAGTAAGTAACACACTCTTTCTTGAAATCACCCCTAGGATACACAATACAGATACTTTATTCAAGAAATTATGAAAAAATCGCAAGTAAGTAACAAACTCTTTCTTGAATTCCCCATTTGGATGCACAATACAGAAATTTAATTCAAGAAATTATAGAAAAAAAATGTAAGTAAGTAAGTAACAAACTCTATGCTTTTTCTGCATCAATTGTCGGATATGTTGAATAAAATATGCAAAGTCGACATAGCTTTATTCAACTTATCCGACAATTGATGCAGAAAAAGCATAGAGTTTGTTACTTAGTTACTTACATTTTTTTCCCATAATTTCTTGAATTAAATTTATGTATTGTGCATCCAAATGGGGAATTAATACAAAACTATAGAATATAGACTATTAGAAAATAGTCTATTAGAATATTAGAATAAACTATTAGAATATTAATACAAAACTATATTATGACACATAGTCATACACACGTTCACTCTTAAACATCCAAACGAGATAGTCCCGTGATATAGAAGACTTTTTAACTTGTCCTTAGTATTTATCACTATCATGTTTGTTCTTACGTGCCCTCTCCGAGAAGAGCATTACCTTGTCCGCGTAACGATAATAGGTCCCAGCAAAGTAGGGGCACTTAGGTTCTTCTAGAAAGAAAAGGAGACTCCTCAGGTCATACTTTTGAATTAAAGACTTATCTGTAGGGAGATTACCCTTAGCGTAGAGTACTTCAACTCCGAAAAAGCTGAAAATTCCACTGACTTTCTCCTGGACATTTCTCAGTTCCTGACCACTATTGTTAATTAGCTTAATCACTCTATCGTAGAATCATTATCAGTTTATTTAACGTAATGTAGTACTCCACAAGCTTTTATCATACTCATACATGTTGTAGTTCACTATCCAATGATAACAGTCAATTTCTCCAAGTTCCATTGACAATAATAAAAATGCACATTCAAATATAACACCACAAGATGATTTTTTCAAACCGATAAATTCTGTGTCATAGAGTCCTATCATCTTGGAAGGTATTAATGTAGATGTTAAGAATAGAAATACATCATCAAACTTTTATACCTTCGCTAAAGGTCGAATGGAGTCATGGCTAAGGGGGATGACTCCTAAAAGCATCTGAATTCATTTTGGGGAGGAGTCATAAAACCCTTAGAATTCATTGTGGGGAGGAGTCATAGAACTCTCGGTATCTCTTGCATGCAAATGAAGTCTGGAAATTAAATTTTTTTTTTCTATATTGTGTATCCAAGAGGTGAATTCAAGAGATATTTTGTCATTTTAATATATCTACAAAAGAAAAAGATAAAAAATAAGTAAAGTTGAATAATTTCGAAGTTTAAAAAAAAATGGTTTGTTTTATGAAAAAAAAATTATTGAATTAGAACCATCAGTCCTCATCATTATGAGTATCCAAAACTGGAATTAAGTTTCATATTTGAACTAGAGAATTGTATTCTCCATAATTTTCTTACAAGAAACTAGAGTTTACGGTCAAAAAACCCTTATTAGCTCAGATTTTAAGGAAATAGTTTTATTTTTCGATCCAAAAATAGACTTAAGTTTCACATTTGAACCAAAGAACTGTATTTTCCGTAATTTTCTTACAAAAAACTAGAGTTTACGGTCAAAAACCCTTAATAGCTCAGATTTTACGGAAATAGTGTGTCTGATAATAGATGTTCGCAAATTCCTTTTCTTACATCTCTGATGTTTTAATGGACATTCTAAACGCTTGATATGCTAGCTTACTCTAAAAAATAATGAACACATAACAATGTAATATTTTTAATGAAATAATGCTATGTAGAATATTAATACAATAATATATTATGATAAATTATTAATATCAATGATTAACTTTGGACATTTTGAATCTGTTCCATAAAATAGTTAACCATGTTCTCTCTTGATAATGGAGTTATTGTCTTCTCTTAGTTCGTAATCAGTATAATAATCATTATTCCATTTCGAATCATACACAATTTTTACTGGTGTCTCATGAACAGTCTCAATATGCTTTTAACAACCTCTATTTTCTGTCCGTTTTTAAGTTTTGATGTTGCTCCTTACTTTCAGTTGAAGAAACGATATTCCAGTTCTTGCATTTCACGAAAGAAATTCAAAATGAACTTTGAAAAATTAAGAGAATGTAACTGTGACAAGGTAAAGCACAACAAAACACTACTGAAATATTCCAACTCTTGCATTTCAATGAAAGAAATTCAAAATGAACTATGAAAATCAACAGAATGTAACTGTGACAAGGTAAAGCACAACAAAACACTACTGAAATATTCCAACTCTTGCATTTCACGACAGAAATTCAAAATGAACTTCGAAAAATCAAGAGAATGTAACTGTGACAAGGTAAAGCACAACAAGTCTCTACTGAAATATTCCAACTCTTGCATTTCACGACAGAAATTCAAAATGAACTTTGAAAAATCATGAGAATGTAGCTTTGACAAGGTAAACCACGACAAGACACTACTGTAATATTCCAATTCTTGCATTTCACGAAAGAAATTCAAAAAGAACTTTGGAAAATTAAGAGAATGTAACTGTGACAAGGTAAAGCACAACAAAACACTACTGAAATATTCCAACTCTTGCATTTCAATGAAAGAAATTCAAAATGAACTATGAAAATCAACAGAATGTAACTATGACAAGGTAAAGGACAACAAAACACTACTGAAATATTCCAACTCTTGCATTTCACGACAGAAATTCAAAATGAACTTAGAAAAATCAAGAGAATGTAACTATGACAAGGTAAAGCACAACAAGTCACTACTGGAATATTCCAACTCTTGCATTTCAACGAAAGAAATCCAAAATGAACTTTGAAAAATCAGGAGAATGTAGCTGTGACAAGGTAAACCACGACAAGATACTACTGAAATATTCCAATTCTTGCATTTCACGAAAGAAATTCAAAAAGAACTTTGGAAAATTAAGAGAATGTAACTGTGACAAGGTAAAGCACAACAAAACACTACTGAAATATTCCAACTCTTGCATTTCAATGAAAGAAATTCAAAATGAACTATGAAAATCAACAGAATGTAACTGTGACAAGGTAAAGCACAACAAAACACTACTGAAATATTCCAACTCTTGCATTTCACGACAGAAATTCAAAATGAACTTCGAAAAATCAAGAGAATGTAACTAAGACAAGGTAAAGCACAACAAGTCACTACTGGAATATTCCAACTCTTGCATTTCAACGAAAGAAATCCAAAATGAACTTTGAAAAATCATGAGAATGTAGCTGTGACAAGGTAAACCACGACAAGATACTACTGAAATATTCCAATTCTTGCATTTCACGAAAGAAATTCAAAATGAACTTTGAAAAATTAAGAGAATGTAACTGTGACAAGGTAAAGCACAACAAAACACTACTGAAATATTCCAACTCTTGCATTTCAATGAAAGAAATTCAAAATGAACTATGAAAATCAACAGAATGTAACTGTGACAAGGTAAAGCACAACAAAACACTACTGAAATATTCCAACTCTTGCATTTCACGACATAAATTCAAAATGAACATCGAAAAATCAAGAAAATATAACTGTGACAAGGTAAAGCACAACAAGTCACTACTGAAATATTCCAACTTTTGCATTTCACGACAGAAATTCAAAATGAACTTTGAAAAATCATGAGAATGTAGCTGTGACAAGGTAAACCACGACAAGACGCTACTGAAATATTCCAATTTTGGATTTCACGAAAGAAATTCAAAATGAACTTTGAAAAATTAAGAGAATGTAACTGTGACAAGGTATAGCACAACAAAGCACTACTGAAATATTCCTACTCTTGCATTTCAATGAAAGAAATTCAAAATGAACTATGAAAATCAACAGAATGTAACTGTGACAAGGTAAAGCACAACAAAAAACTACTGAAATATTCCAACTCTTGCATTTCAATGAAAGAAATTCAAAATGAACTATTAAAATCAACAGAATGTAACTGTGACAAGGTAAAGCACAACGAAACACTACTGAAATATTCCAACTCTTGCATTTCAATGAAAGAAATTCAAAATGAACTATGAAAATCAACAGAATGTAACTGTGACAAGGTGAAGCACAACAAGTCACTACTGAAATATTCCAACTCTTGCATTTCAACGAAAGAAATCCAAAATGAACTTTGAAAAATCATAAGAATGTAGCTGTGACAAGGTAAACCGAGACAAGACACTACTGAAATATTCCAATTCTTGCATTTCGCGAAAGATATTCAAAATGAACTTTGAAAAATTAAGAGAATGTAACTGTGACAAGGTAAAGCACAACAAAACACTACTGAAATATTCCAACTCTTGCATTTCAATGAAAGAAATTCAAAATGAACTATGAAAATTAACAGAATGTAACTGTGTCAAGGTAAATCACAACAAAACACTACTGAAATATTCCAACTCTTGCATTTTACGACAGAAATTCAAAATGAACTTCGAAAAATCAAGAGAATGTAACTGTGACAAGGTAAAGCACAACAAGTCACTACTGAAATATTCCCACTCTTGCATTTCACGACAGAAATACAAAATGAACTTTGAAAAATCATGAGAATGTAGCTGTGACAAGGTAAACCACGACAAAACACTACTGAAATATTCCAATTCTTGCATTTCACGACAGAAATTCAAAATGAACTTCGAAAAATCAAGAGAATGTAACTTTGACAAGGTTAAGCACAACAAGACACTACTGAAATATTCCAACTCTTCCATTTCAACGAAAGAAATCCAAAATAAACTTTGAAAAATCATGAGAATGTAGCTGTGACAAGGTAAACCACGACAAGACACTACTGAAATATTCCAATTCTTGCATTTCATGAAAGAAGTTCAAAATAAACTTTGAAAAATTAAGAGAATGTAACTGTGACAAGGTAAAGCACAACAAAACACTACTGAAATATTCCAACTCTTGCATTTCAATGAAAGAAATTCAAAATGAACTATGACAATCAACAGAATGTAACTATGACAAGGTAAAGCACAACAAAACACTACTGAAATATTCCAACTCTTGCATTTCAAGGAAAGAAATCCAAAATGAACTTTGAAAAATCAAGAGAATGTAAATGTGACAAGGTAAACCACGACAAAACACTACCGAAGCATTCCAACTCTTGCATTTCACGAAAGATTCAAAATGAACAATTCCTATACGACCCATAGAATCCATTTTCGCTAGCAATTCGGCCCACAGTACAGCAATTTTATATGCGTAGCCTACTGCCAGGAACCAGTGGGGGAATCCTCGCTCGTAATTGCTAATCACCTTTACCCTTTTATCCATCGTCAAGTACATGCTCATAAAATATTTTATTCAGAGATTTCACGTTAAAAAATTATCCAATCACTAATTACCCCTGTTTTGCAAATGTCAATCAATGAATTCCGATTGTAAAGGCGTGTTTACTCATGTTACCTAACCCACAGTACAATAATTTGATATGCGTAGCCTACTGCCAGGAACCAGTGGAGGGATCCTCGCTCGTAATTGCTAATCACCTTAACCCTTTTATCTATTGTCAAGTACATGCTCCAAAAATATTTCATTCAGAGATTTCACGTTAAAAAATTATCCAATCACTAATTACCCCTTTTTTGCAAATGTCAATCAAACGCCAAGGAACGTAATCTCCCCGAACACGTCAAACTGTTTCCACAGACTTCAAAAATGGAACTGTGGATAACACATGGGTGATTGACAGCTATCCCTAAAAAACCTTTCCTAATAACCAGTCTGGTAATCTGCCTTGGAAAGGTGTCATGGAATGTGTAATTCCTATAGGGGCATGCAAATAACATGGAGATTGCTATTGGGGGATGCAAATCCAGACGAGGCACCCTACTAAGGTGGTTATACGCTGTTTACCTAAATGGGCTCGAAGACGGCGGTTATTTGTTGTTTATCGCGGGGGGATGCAGGGGTTTATCGAGACAAGTTCTACATTTGACGTAGTATTGACCAAAAAGAATTTTACACTGGACGTACACTAGTCGAAGGAGTTCATGACTGAGCGTATACACTATTGACCTATAGTCGCCGACTGATCGTCATTCAAGACTTAGAATATGTTTACATTTATATATTTGGGGATATTGGAGAGTTGAATACGGCACAGGCCTTAGTATTTCAGGTGAATCCATCAATACTACCGATTTAAAATTCGCGTATAACCCCACTTTCCGCTACATGTAACATGCGTACATTTATATTACAAAAATGTTTGGGGTGGGAGCCTAAAAATCTCGCTATGAGCCTTTCAATTGTAAAGGTTAATACTTTTTTTTATGACTGATTGAAACTAGGTTTAGCATGTCAACACTTCCATTGAAATATAATCTGGGGTCATAGTCCTTGGGCTGCACGTCTTTGCCACCTGATGCATATTTTTGGATCTTTGGTCATTCAAATTAAAGTAGTCAAACTAAAGTAAAGAAAATGTATTGTAAATCTTCATTCTGAATGGTCAGTTATAAAAACCACGCTTGAATGTTGAACTGGACGCTACTAACTAATAATGTACTTGGAATACATTAATGGCATACTTATCATAGGCAATTTGGTTTTATCCACAAGTGTGACTCTGAGTGTAGCTCGGGAATTCGATTCTGCAAAACCTCTTACTCTCTTAAGAAAAGAACGGTTTTCTAAATTAAAAAAAAAATACATCATATTCATAATGCTACTGGTTGAAGAAGCACAGCATTTATTTACAACTATGAAATAGCTTGCTGTGCCATAAATATAATAAAGTGTGTGATAAAGTGATTTATTTTAGATAAGTTTGAAAATTCTTATTTTTCCTATTAAATTGCATTTTAATAAGGACAAAACGATTTCAAGTAAGTTGTTGAACATTAGGATGTAAAATTATTCGTCCAATTATTATTCCTTTGGCTAAGTATTAATCCGAATGTACTAATTTGAAAATAAAAACGTCTCTTTTCATCCATATTTCTTACGCTAGATATTCCTTAATCAACCCAAGATGAAACAATTTTCTTAAAAATATAATTAATGAGTGAAATTAGCCTGATAGGGACTGGGATAAAACTAATCTCTCTAGAACCACATACTAGATTAGTCCTATCTTGTATGTTGTGGATCAAGCTTTTCGGTCTTTGCACAGCTGAGGGATTCTTATCTCCTGTGTTTGGTCCAGATAAAAATACGAGTAAAATTTTTCACCGGATATATTTGGTTTGTTTATTCAATCAGGAATGCACACGCCTGTCTGTGAGATTTTTGGACAATAAAAGCAGAGCACTACCTATAAATATTGCTGACGGATTACGATCGTATCTCATAAAATGCTGGAACACGTTAAGATGTCAAATTCAAGCGGAGCGCCATAAAAGAAAGGAACTATTTCAGTAGGGACTCAGTGTCCCAGTGCTCAATAATCATTTGTAATTAATCATTACTTTTTATTACTTTCGTTCGAAGACAACAGATAGCACACAATTGTCTGCAATTTGTGTTACTATAAGTGCAAAACTGACTAAAACGTTAGCCCTTTTTATGTACTATATGCATTTTAGGAGCTAAACTTGTTGTTACATGCCACTTAAGCTAAAGGTAACAGCAAATAATTGATTAAGTAAAAAGCAAGTGTTTTCAACTGAAAGTAACGAGCAACATTAAAACTTAAAATGAACAGAAATTATTCCGTATATGGGGGTGGGCTGGCCGTCCTCAATCCCTCGCTCTTTACGGTAAAGTTTGACTTTTTGTCCCAATTCCTTAAGGACTCCTGAAACATAAAGGCTTCTTAATTGGAATAAGAAGCTTCTTAAAGTACTAAAAAACGTCAGCGTATTGAGTGAGGGACTGAGGAGGGAGATACCTCCTCATATACGTAATAATTTCTGTTTATTTTAATTTTTAATGATGCTTTATACTTTCAGTTGAAAAAACTTGTATTTTTTATTTAATTTCTGACTTTTTTCAAATCATGAAGGCATAGTTTTTGACCTCTCGACTAAACTGAATTAAATGACTATTTCAAAAATTTTATTGGATGGTTTTGGGAAAAAATGGGTGTGGGAGGGGGACTAGTTTCCCTTAAATTTTTTGGTTACTTAAGAAGGGCATTAGAACTTTTGATTTCCGTTCAAACGATCCCTCTCCCGACCTTCTAGGGTTATTGGTTCGGCACGACTACCCCTCGGGAAAACAAGGAACACAAAACAAACAAATAAACACGTATCCGTGATCTTGCATCTGACAAAAAATACAAAATTGTACATTTTTGTAGATATGCCTCTAGAGTAAGGTTCTCTGGGTTTTTTTCCCTAAATTCCTGGTGCCAAGAATGATTAAATATTTGATTTACTGCTATACTTTTATCGTGGATTTTAGATGACTATTGAATCTTCTTTTGAAAGAGTTAATACAGAAACTTTTAGGCATAACTTCCTTAGGAAGCTCATTCCCAATCGAAGTGCAACGTCAGGTGAAGCTGTTCTTCAAGTCCTTTGTTCTCGGCTTGCCAGCCACAAGATAATTGGACCGAGCAGTATGCCTTCGTGTCTGTCTTTTTGATTGGACAATTGGAAACACAATACGAGAAATCTCTAGAGAAGGAGGTGACATTAAATGCTTGTAGAAAACAGCCATAAAATAAAAGTTCAAAATAGGGATAAAATCCTTTTTAATAGACAGTGCATAATAAATTTCACAAAAAATACCAGATATTTCGGTCACATATACAGTGACCGTCATCAGTTTTACTACTGATGACGGTAACTGTATATGTGACCGAAATATCTGGTATTTTTTATGAAATTTATTATACACTGTCTATTAAAAAGGATTTTATCCCTATTTTGAACTTTTATTTTATCGTCATTGAAAGGCAGTGTGGTCTCCGAAATTATCTAAGAAAACAGCCATTAGCGCTACATAAAACGTCTCACTAACAGCCGAGAGAGAATCGTGGGAAATGACTAAACCAGCCCTATAAGTCCTATTTTGGATCTTTTGGAGTGGTGCCAGCAACGTTTTCTGGGCACCACCATACAGCGGGCATCCATGCTCGGCCATAGTTCTGATGCAGGACATGTAAAGTGTGATGATCGAGCTGAGTGGTAGAAGGTTTTCGCAGCGAAGGGCTTTTCCTAGCTTCCTTGCGTAGGAGGTTTTTACCCGATCGAGGTGGTTCTTTTAAGAGAGATATGCGTAGAACTAAATTCCAAGGAGACGAAGCTCATCGACTTTCTTTATGACTTCGTTCAAGAAGATGAAGTTGGGATGTATGCATGGTACTTTTGCTCAGGAGATTATCAGCTCTTTTGTTTTTGATCTGACTATCCAGTCATCAGACCGCTTTTCAATTTCCTAAGGATCTGTCTATGATGGCAGGGAGGCTTTGACTGGGTCTTCATGTCTTAGGATGGCTAAACGTCACTATGTAGTTTCAAGTTGTTTTTTTTTTCTTGTTTTTTTTTGGAAGAAGTAGTGTTAGTTTGTTTTTGGTTTTCTTGTTTTATTTTGGAAAGAAGTAACCGTTTAAATTATTGAAAATGTAGTTTGCAGGAGGATTTTTCCTTTTCTTTGTATTAGATAATTCGCTTACTTGTGCCATAAGGCATTTGCGTTTTCGTTTTCATTAATAACAATTGTGTTCTGGAGCCCACTCCAAGATTTGTTTCTTAAGAAACACTATGGAAGGTTGGGTCCAATTTTTCAGCCCACCAGCGCAGATGGCCGACCCAGTTTTCAATCCAGGAAGTGGGGAGCCGGTAGGCACTAGTGTCTACCGGAAGCCCTCTGTTTGGATAACTTTTCAGTCAAGGGGAAAATACTGAAAAAAAAGGTATAAAATTTGCTTTTAGAGATGGTGTACCCCAGCTCGGAGGGCCTAGACACACTGACAGACAGAGTTTGTCTTTATTGATCAACTTCTAATTTGCACTGACGTACTTCATTCTAGAAAAAATTCTGGGGAATGTGATGATTTGATGCAGAAATCTTGTATTTTTCGTTAAGGTAAAAGAATTCTGAATAATTAATGGTAACTTGTTGAACTTGTGTAAAGAGATTGTTAAAACATATTCTGCTTCATAACTTGACTGAATTAATACGATACTTGCTTGCACTTGTACTGGCTGCTGGACAAGACGCGGACGCCTCGCCCTGCATCTAGAATACTCCGTATGGATGGCTACCATTTGTTACAATCTTGTGTCAGCTCTTCAGCAAACCGGAACCAACAGCCCCCGCATTTTCTTCCAAACTCTCGAAACCCACCACTGGAGTTGTGCTCGTTTTTGACAATGATCTACCAATTGTGAATCGACCAATAAGCCACCTGAGCCAATCTGGTAAAGACGCAGCTAGAACCACTTGCTTGATGATGTAGCTATTGGACATTTCCAGGACATGGGGAAGCTAGCGCAGTCTCCTCTGTCTAACGATCATGGCGGTGGGCTTGATGTTACAGCAGTGGTGGTGCACGTCAATATTTGAGATTCTGTTGAAGTATTGAATCCTTGAATTTAACGTAGACAGAAGTGGTCAAAAGTTTCCATATCAGAGAGATAAAGCGTCTTCAATGGCCAAGTCTCGACTGCGTAGAAGAGAACAGATGTAACAGCCACTTTATAGATGCAAATTTTCTTTTCTTCTTGCTGATCTCTTGCCGGTTCCACAAATGACGGTAGAGCTGTGAAAAGATGGTTTGAGCTCCGCACATCAAGGTTACACCCTCCACCAGAGCCTATTCGTCCACGGTCACACCCTCCATGAGAGCCTATTTAGTGAGTCAAGATATGTGAAACTATCGACTTTTTTCAATTCTTGTCCTTAAAGCACAAGCTGATAATCCAACTGTATGTTTAGGTTCTCGACTTTAGTTTTGATCTTAATGATCTTCATACCCAGTAGCTGAGAGAAATATACTTTTTCATTTAGCATTGCTTGGAGAATACTGGATCAGCAGCAAGAGCGACGAAGTCATCCGGGTAATATGGTAGCTGGGACATCGATTGGCCTATCAGTCAAAGTCATAATCTTCCTTTTAAAATTTTTTTTTAATTTGATTGAAAACATCAAATTTATATTTTAAAAGCTTGAAATTATTCTTCAGATTTGTTTTATTTAACTCAAATGATCTGAAAGAAAAACTGAGCTTATTAAACAAAAATTAACAAAATGATGTTAATGTTACTTACGATGGTTGTATTGTTCTTCAATATTGTCATATTGCTCTACAATAAGTACCTCTCCTCCTTTCTCTCTTCTTTTTAGAAAGATAATAAAACTTTTTTGTATTGTTGGCAAGATTAGGCTATTAATCATCAAAATATCACGAACTTGACAGAGAATATAGACAAGTCTTGAAAAGTAGGTTTAAATACAAGAGTGTCAATGAATAAAGAAAAAGGCTGAGAAAAATAAAAATTGGACATTCATAGACTCTTAGAAGGATGTAAAAGAAAATTTATTTTGGCCTGTTTGTACTTCAATTATTGATCCTCACCCAAGGCAAGTTTACGAAGTCCGTTTATTCTTTTCTTTAGGTTTCAGAATCAAAGCGCTTTACAATATGTTAAAAATACACGTTCATGATGATATTCGGCCATAGCCTAAGCAACAGCATCCTCTCAGACTCAAAAACAGCAATGTCTCCATTTACTCCCTAATATTCTCGTATAAACCGTATTATCGTGAAAAGTCCGGAGAGGGCTCTGAGTTCCAGGGCCCTTTTTAAGAAAAAAAAAACATAATTGAAGTCTACCATACGTTTGTTATTGCACCTGCTTTGCCTCTAGGCACCTCAATTTCCCTACGAGACACCACATAAAATTTTCAAAATAGCCATTCTAATCCAAAGTAACAGAACCTCCAAAAAAAAGGGTTCGATAATGCACTCAGTGAGGACTCATTCAATTGCCAACTCTGGACTCTAGGGCCCTTTTTAAGAGAAAGGATAAATGGAAGTACATTATTGGATGGAAGTACGCACCCACATTGTCCCATATAACATCAGATAAAAATTTTAAGAGCGACATTCTAATTAAAAGTGCAGGAACCTCCAAAAAAATATGCTTCCAAAGATGAGATAATGCGCTCAGTCCCTGAGTCAAGACTGCCCAATAATTAAATAGACCATTTCAAAACGAAGACTGCAGACACTATTAATCAATCTAGACCACTGCTATCACAACTAAACCTACTCTCATCAATACTACTACCACTACTAATCCTACCACGACCAATCTTGCCCGAATCACTTACTAATATGACTGCCACTACTACAAGACCTGCTGTGACTACTGTAGCTTTTACGAATGCTGCAACTACTTCGAGCACTACCACTATTGCAACTTCAGCAAGCTTTTTTTACTGTTGATAGGCTACCGCGTCTACAGTGACTAATACGATTGCAACTACATCTGACACTGATGTAACTAGTACGACAACTGCAGCTGCTATGACATCTACGACTAGTGATACTAAAGCAAATTCTGTGAATGCTATGATGACTACAACTGCTATGAAGGCTGAGGTACCATAGCAACTACTACGAGTAGGCTACTACTGCTACTACGACTTCTGCAACGGCTACAGTTACTACTAATGAAACTACTACTATGGATACCTCTCTGTGGCTATTATTTCAGTGAAAATTTAGGGAATAATCCCAAATTTTCTACGGTTCATCATTAAGAATTAGTAGAATGACTAATTTAATTAAACCATTGATAGTCTTGGGCCAAACTCCTGTTTGATATTCCATCATAGCTGGAATTAGAAAATAAATATATATTACGTGCTTTAACAATTTTACGTTAGGTTATTGTGACAGGAGAATTACAATTTGAGGAAACTTCCTTTACAGAAATCATCTAACTTACAAAAAAAATGCCATCAGATGATTCAATTTACAATTTCCTGAAAGCAATGTATAGTTTAAACGATTTGTTTTTTTTTATTATGATGGATAAAGATGGCAAGCTAATAGTTGAACCTCCAAAGAAAATGTTTCTCCTTATAGAGGTATTTGATAAAACTATTATACTCATACGTTTGACTCTGTTATTTATGGTAATTTCTATTCGATTTATTTCTATTTATTTTCAGTTCTTATATTAGTTAATATCTGCTCATTTTAATTTTTAGTATCATTTTTAATATTTCATCAAAAAGTGTGTTTGCGTAGTTTATAAAAATAAGGCTTGATTCTATAAAATGACGAAAAGGTTTGCTATCAAAGAATTTTCTTAAGCTAGCATGACTGAGCTCACATTAAAATGCACTGCAGCACATTCTCAGACACAACTGGAAAACGTGGGCAATTTTTCCACCTGACCATTCCAAACATTAAAATCAAAACAAGCAACGCATTGTACAAAGTAATAATATAAAGCTGCATTGATTAATCAATATGAAGAAAATAGTATTGAAGCTGACCTTAGCATATGATTAAATAAAAAAAACAAGTTTTTTAAACTGAAAGTAAGAAGCGACATTAAAACTTAAAACGAACAGAAATTATTCCGTATATGAAAGGGGATGTCCCCTCCTCAGTGCCTCGCTCTTTATACTAAAGTTTTTGACTCTTTATTTTTTTAAACAATAAAAAACTTTAGCGTAAAAAGTGAGGCGTTGAGGAGGGGACATCCCTTTTCATATACGGAATAATTTCTGTTCGTTTTAAGTTTTAAGTCGCTCCTTACTTTCAGTTTAAAAAACTTGTTTTTTTTATTTAACTTATGATCGTTTTTTAGTTAATGCAGCTTTTATTTTGGCTCACCGTCATTGAATAAGTAAAACAAAATTTGCATATTAATTTTACTTTTCTTTTCCTAAATGGCTTTCTCTAAATTTGGTTCTGGCGTAATTTAAAAATTAACTTACGTAACAAATTTCTATATTCGTATATTTCTATTACGTATATTATGGGGTTCGCCCCCTAGTCAATACCTCGCTCTTTACGTTAAATTCAAATCGTGTTCCAATTCTTTAAGAATGACTCCTTAATCACAAAGGCCGTTAATTATAATAAATATCTCTGATGAAAGTACAAAAAAATTTGTTCCCTTGTGAATCAGACGGCCAAGCAACTTAGTACACCGCAAACTTAGTAGCAGAAAGTTAGGCTTGTTGAACGGTTTTAGACCGAAATTATTCAAGGATTCTTAACGAGTAATACCCAAAGTGCGGACTGAAACGAGACAAGTCCTTTAACTGGAAACTAAAGTCTAAACCACAAAGGACGTTGTAGCTTTTACTGGGTTTAAGGGGGGTGGGTAACTTCAATCTTATTAACATAATTTCTGTATATATTAAGCTTGAGTTGATTATTCATTTTAATCTGAATTTGTTGTAGCTTCTATGTATTTATTCATAACAATTTATGTTCTTTTTAAGTTTGACTTCATATGTGACTATTTCTGCTCGTTTTAGATTTTAATATCGCGTTTTGTATTTCATAGAAAAATTTCATTTGGAAAAAAGTTGAAAACTAAGAAATCATTATCAAATTGTTCTTGGGTCAGAATATTCATTCAGACTCTACCGTAAGTTTGAATGATCCGAATGAAAAAGTCTGAATGAAATAAGTCAGACTCTACCGTAAAGATCGGGTTGACCGGGTGGCAACCTGTTTCTTCCGGTTTAACTTTTAACGTCTTTTATTTACTTTCATTTGAAACACAAACTGTTTTCTTTTATTTAGTTTCTATTTGTTCCTATTTCTGCATATTAAAGGGGTTTGTTCATTTGTTCCTGATACTCTAAATATAAGGGGGCTCTCGTCTCATTCCTGCTCTCTTTAGTTCAAATTTGAAATAACAATGGATCAAAAATAAGGGATCATTCAGTTGAATTTGCTTATCACGATACAATATAAGTTTTGTAACTATGAGGGAGGGGCTGCAACATCATCAAATACCCTTTAGCCAAAGTTCAACAATTTATTCTACAACATGTTTTCTGATATTTAAAGGCCGCGGTTATCCGTTAAAATCTACCATTTACGAGGCAAGAAGAGAGCTATCACTCTCTTAGCAGACGCATTGCACGTTTTGTCAATGGGAATTTCCAAAAATAAAAAGAGTTTATGATGTAAACTTTCACGCTCTCCATATTGATCTGAAGAACTGCTCATGGACGGTTTGAAAGATTTGACTTGAGAGTTTCCTTTTTCAGGCTTACGCCCCCCCCCCCTAAAAAAGGAAACAACTGAAATATCCTCTAATTTAGCTGCTTGACTATGCAATACCTTATAACCGTTAATATTTCTGCATATATGGTCTACGATAAGCCTAAAAAGATAGCCTTTTGATAGGTCTTAGTCGATTGGTCATCCTCAATTTTTCTTTCATTAGCATTTAGGCCCTATCGGGGCCAGGACTATTGTTTTGTGGTACAAAATGAAAGCTGTGGTCTGTATTGTTGCTCTAAAAAGCCACTAGAGGAACTTCAAATTTAGGTATAAACAGGCCATCTGCTGGTACTTCATACATTCACCCTGAAAAAAATGTTAGCCTATATGTGACCATTCTTTGGGGAATAACAAGAAATTAGTTTTTGTAGATATAAGATTGAAATCTCCATTTGAGGGTTTTCGCAAAACTTTAATTCGATGGTACAATCTTCAACCAAGCCATGTCCCTCTGGAGTATGTTTCCCCCTTTTCTGAAATCACATTTTGTTAAGCTGGTAATTCTTGTAGGCCAGAGTAAAGTTAATGATTTTTTTTCAAATTAGGAATCAGTTTAAACAGCAAAGATCTTTGTTATATTTTTGCCGAATTTCTATTTTTAAAGTTTCTATTCGGTTCCCTTTACTACAACTACTAACAACTGACCGCAGCACCAAGCCGCCTGAGGCCAACACAGCTCCCTTTGACATTCGGTTCCCTTTGACAAGAGTCATTCTTCATTTATTGTTTATTAACATGAACAGTTTGATAATGCAAGCTTGACAATCGTATGGCATTCAATTAGGGACCGTTAAAGTTTTAAGATAAAACCTTCCACTTTCCGTACAGGTATATACCTCTATTTACTTACTTCCTTTCACTTCCTTATTTACTTTAGAACATTACCGCTGGCCCATGCTCTGTTAATTGAGATAGTCCGTCGTAACTAGTATGATATTTTCGTCTTAAATGTGAGCATTTCGTTTGACTGAATTGGAATTTGATTGAACATAACTTTTCGTCTTTTCCAGTTGGAAAGGCATGGGTAAATTAATACACTGATGCATTTAAATAACAAAGGCGCTTAGAGCCACATTAAATTTCATTGATCACATGCCAACGACGGGAGCCGATGTTTACCCCGCCCCCCTCAAATGCCCCCGTGGAAAACACACTCCCAGAAAATACCTTCCCCCACGGCTAGTTGGTCTCCAATCACTTTCGACTTATAAAAAAGGACTAACTCTCAACTTCTGACGTAATGAGCCCCCTCCAAAGTTTCTGAGACCATGAGGTGGAGGTGGGGATGAGGAAGGGGTAGCCCTCCTCCAATACAGAATAAATTCTGCTCATTTTGGGGTTTAATCTAGCTGTTTACTTTCATAATAATAGCGTACATTAGAAATATTCCCAGAAATCAAGAGGGATTAAATATCAGTTTCACATTTTTGATGTGTTTTTTAAAGTTTTCTGGAACCCCCCCCAAAAAAAAAGTCCTGGGCGGGGATTATATCAACTTCTACCTCCACCCTCCCCTCGTCTCTCCTTTAGAACTAATTCTGTATTTATCTTAAGGCTCAATGAGAGTTGCAATGTTTTGGCATTAAATGCACCCTTTGAGGCATCTTCCTCCGTCCCTAACTACAAAACAATACGAGAACCCCAATGTAGAGGTTTAAAGCCCTTACATCCAAATGTTTGGAATTTTAAAACAACAGGAAATTTACCTGGGATAATGAAATTTGTTTAAACCTTAAAATATTTCGGCTAGTTAAGGAGGGAGAGAGATACCTCAAAAAGTGCATTCTATTGACAAAACCTCTCAACTCTCACTAAGCCTTCAGATAAATACAAAATTAGTTCTAAGGTAGAGACGAGGGGGAGGCGGAGGTTGAAATTGATGTATAATCCCCAGGGCCGTATACAGGCCTTTTGTTTGGGGGGTTATTTTTTTCGGGCAGAAGGGGAGTACAAAAACTTAAAAAAAAAACGCATCAAAAATGTGAAATTGATATTTAATCCCTCTTGCAAAATGTACTTTTTCTAGGTGCTTCGTCTTCTAATGGGTAGGGAGCTAATACCCGCTCTTCTCACTTGTGTATGCTCATGGTACTTTAGCAATTAAAATAAAAAACAGCTCACAATTATGTTGAATTTATTATTGATTAAATCTTCGATATTAATTGGAACACACAAAGAACCAATGAACAGTCTGATTTTTGTCCCTTTAAACAAATAAATAAGCGCAATGGTCCTTACTCTCTATTCATATCCCAGAGTTTTACATATTTGTTCTTGTATCCTCAGTATCCGATATCAGTATCTCCGTATCCGATATGTCCAGAAACTTGTCTAAAAAGGTTCTAGACTTGATATTTATTATGATCCCTTATGCTCGTTTTATCGATTTCTTGTTGATGAAGATATCTAATTAATTATGACAGCCTTACCCCTGACGAAATTCTTTATCCCAGCAACACATTAATATAGGCTTAATGCATTAGAAATGATTCTAATTTAGTCCAACTTGACAGAGCTCGCTTGCAATCCTTGGATGGAGCCAAAGCCGCAAGGTGTCACAGTTGATTTACCCTCATGATGAAGCGCTCTCCAATTTTGTGTCAACCGCCAAGGGTAATAAAAATAGAAAGGTCTACTTCCTACTTCCAGTACCGTTGGGACATTTGATGCTGATTAGACAGTTTCGTTACGTCAAAGAATTGACATATCCTCTGCCAAATTCCTGCATGCATTAATCGACGAAATTGTTTGGCTCGCACCAAACAATGGTTTTATTTTCTTGCATATTATGTGACTAAATTGCTCTACGAAAAAAAACGTTCAAGCTATGTTACATTTAGGAAGCGAGTCTCAAGGGGGGCAGTGGGTATTTTTGGATTTAACTAATCAAATTGGTTATACATGTATTCAAAAACGACTGCCATGGCTTTAAGACAGACTTTTCTTGTGGACTCTGGTAGTTATTAAAAATAAAAAAAAATTCAACTGAAAGTAAAGGGGACATTTAAACTTAAAACGAACCAAAAAGGGGTTAGGGCTACCGCCCCTTAACCTTCTAAATGTCAGAGTGTCATCTCCACTTTATTGAAACAGAATATATTGCCAACATTTTCTCTTTTATATGAACATCGAAGAACCAGAAATTGCTGAGACTTTCCAGAATATTAATTTCAGTATATATTAAACAATAAGTTTACTTTCGTTGACTCTTTGCGGAAATCCTGATTAATATCGTGATTTTTTTTTGTATATTTTTAAAAATAAGACCACATCGTTCAAAACGCATATCGTTTCAAAGAAATGAAAATGTTACTCAAGCCGTTAAGATGATTTGGAGGTGGAGGGCTTACCACAGTTATTTGTAAAAATTTATAAGTCTTTGGGATATTTTCTTCTTTGCTGTGTCGTTGCGGATACTGCGACAAATAGGACGCACGCAACTTTTCCCTAAGTCCACGCTAGCGCAAAGACTGTGATAAGGACTTCAAAAGTCATTAAATACCCAATTGAATGAAAATCGAACATAATTCTTGAGCGGTTTACTTAATAATCTGGTTTACCTTTCCACTTCAATATTACAATATTACCCCCATACTTAAAATTTCAAATACAAAAATAATATAATAATAATAATAATCTGTATTTAAAAGCCTTTTAAAGCCATATACAAAAAAGACAAATACTAAAGAAAAATTACACTCCATTTGAAATCCTTCCCTTCAATACAAAATTTCCTACTGCCACAATATAACGAAAATATGTATTTCATATATATTTCAAAGAGAAGTCAAAAGCGACTTTATAATTTAAAGAAAAAAAAGGAGAAATTATCTTATATATGAGGGAGGCTGTGCTATCCTCAAACCTACTCTTTACACTAAAGGTTGACTAGTATTTTCTTGATAAAAATTTTGGAAGTAAAAAAAATGTTTTATTTAAAGATTGCCTTCCAATACAAATGAACCAGCAATTTATTGTTTGCAGAAAATGCAAATAAGTAAGCCCAAAAATTCACGAAGCACTGTGATAAAACAGTTAACATTTTTGTCACACTTTTCTTATGATATGGCATTTCTTCTTGAGGCATTTAAATAAAAAAGTTAAATATTCTGGTTTAAAGCGAGAGTTACAGGGCTGGCCGTCATACAAAGTATTATATACATTACATCAAGTATTACATCAAGTAATATGTACGTCTTATATATTATTTTTATATTACGTATTATATATCATTTATATTTATATTATATTTAATTAAATATAATATAATTAGTTATATAATATATATAATATATCATATAGATATACAATATATTTATATTATATATCATTTATATTTATATTACATATAAATACGTATTATATATCAAGTATTATATACATAAGTATTATATCAAGTTATATAATACTTGAATATAATTCATATATTATATTTTATCTTTTATGATCATTCTGTAATTAGCAGTATATAATATAAACCCCTCAAACAATATAAGTAATATATTCGGTAAATAATATAAGTAAAGCTGGGGGTATAATAAGAGACCCTAATGAGGATAAGCACACTTTTCATAGATATTTATGTTGTTTGTATGACTCAGATTTCCAAAAAAGTATGTCGTATTCTTATATCGCAATATCAGCTTCATCTTTATAATCAACAAACTCAGAATCCTGAAACACCACATTTGAGGAAAATCAAACAACATTTGTGAAACATGTGCTTGATATGTTTTGGTTACAGCATTCTTTATTCCAACATTATCAATCAACAATATAAAAACCCTACAATACCAATCCCGGCGAAAATGCCATTTGGCAGACATTTACTTACATCCCACACACCCTATCCAGAGGCGTAGGTTTTGGGTGATTTTCAGGGAGGGGAAGGGCCCGCAATACCTATCAAAACCTTACTTAATAGTTCAATTTGCTACTGTCAAAGTTTTGATGAACATAATTTTAACATAGAAATAGGGTATAAATCAACACAAAACAAAATAAAATGAACACTGGGCTTCGTTAACTCCATAGGTAGAAATTCATCTAGAAAGAGAATTAATTACAAAAACTTTTTCCACAAAATAAATTTTCCAGAAAAAAAGTAAAGAACTCCATTAAACTAAAAATGAAGATAAATAGAATCAAATAATTTACCCAGCATGCAACTACCACAAATCAGTATCAATAAATAAATTAAACCCAAAACAAACAGAAATTAAAATAAATAACAGAGTCAGACTCAAAACGAGCAGGAATTAATATGAGTAGGGTTCTATGCTTTCTAAAAGCCAGAATATAATTGTAATTTACTGAAAAATTCAAATGAATTTACTAAGAAAAATGTTCATTGTCAGTTTAATATATATATATATATATATATATATATATATATATATATATATATATATATATATATATATATATATATATATATATATATATATATATATATATATATATATATATATATATATATATATATATATATATATATATATACATATGCTAATATTTATTCCTTAATCTCAATTAATTTTTGATTTCTTAAAGTTATAAAAATGAAAAAATTTAAAAGAATTTTTTCAGTAAAGTACAAGTTAAATTCTGGCATTTAGAAAGCATAGGGGTTTGAACCCTACTCATATTAATTTCTGCTCGTTTTGAGTTTAACTCTGTTATTAGTAGAGGAGGGGGTACCAGCACAGAACGAACACATGTGCTGCCATCTACAATTTAGTTTAATGCTGACGGGACATAATTTATTCAAGGATTATCGATCGAGTCTAGTGTGGGTGTGTCAAGGTCAATCGATCTGTTGTTGTTGTTGTTTGGCCACGAGCGAATGACATGAGGGGTGATTTACATAATCGATGGGGGGATTATTGATTCACGTCTGGGTGGAATTATGAAACAATATGGTCATAGAGTCCCTAGGGAGAAAGATTACGTAATGGGATCAATGACCTAAATTTCACAACAACAACATCGACCTTGACATTCGCTGAGAGCGTGCACTTACAACAACATCGACCTTGGAACACCTGTGCTGTCGACCTCAATTCACCTATCGTGAATCAATAATTCCCCTTAGAAACAACAAATTAATTTCCCCTTTCTTGACAGATCAATCAATCAATGACATCATCTGTCAGACTTTAAAAATTTTCGCCTAGAAACGATTCTCCAGGAATAGATCCAAGTCATTAATGTCTTTGCCTCGGAAACAACTCTTTTGGTCGAACTCCAAAAGATATTAATAACCAAAGGCCATGGAAACAATTAGGCAAGAAGCATCTTAGCGATGAATTGTTTTAGCGCGCGAAAAGGTTTCATATTAATTTGAAATGTTTTAGCGCAGAGATGCCAATAACAAAGGAACACGCTGAATTTACGTTTAGGGATTATTTGGGCGAAACCGTTTTAGACAGGTTATGGAACTATTTCGGCGTAACAGTTAGAGACATTTTAAAAGATGATTTTAGGAAAGATTTTAGAAGACAATTTAATGGTGAAACTCTGTGGTCGTTATAATACACAAGTTTCATTTGAACAGTGTTGTGAGGTCCTCTAACCCAACCCCAAAGGGTTCCAATCCTCCTACCCCAACCCCGAAGGAACCCCCCGGTCCTCAAAGGCCCCCAAGCTCCCAAAGGCCCTCCACCGGTCCCCAAATATCCCCCAGGCCCCCAACTGCCCCCCGGACCCTCAAAGGCCCCCCAAGCTCCCAAAGGGCCACCGGCGCCCCAAAGGCCCACCCAGACCCCCAAATGCCATCCCCGGGCCCCCCAAAGGCCCATAGAGCTCCCAAAGGACCAACGGGGTCCCAAAGGCCATCCACCGGTCCCCAAATGTCCCCCAGGCACCCAAAGGCCCTCCCTGTGCCCCAAAGGCCCTCCCCCGGCCCCCTCCTCCCCTCCTCCTCCTCCTCCTCCTCCCTCCTCCTCCCACCTCCTCCTCCTCCTCCCTTCTCCCCCCTTCTCCTCCTCCTCCTCCTCCTCCCACCTCCTCCCTCCTCCTCCCACCTCCTCATACCCTCCCCTCCCCCCTCCCATTCCCTCCCCATTTTTTATACTTTTTTGTGCATTGAGACACAGAACGACCCCCTCCCCCGGCCCCTCCCCCTCCAAAGGTCTGATTTTTTCAAAGTTCATTTTGAATTTCTTTCATTGAAATGCAAGAGTTGGAATATTTCAGTAGTGTTTGGTTGTGGTTTACCTTGTCACAGTTACATTTTCTTGATTTTTCAAAGTTCATTTTGAATTTCTTTCGTTGAAATGCAAGAGTTGGAATATTTCAGTAGTGTGATGTTGTAGTTTACCCTGTCACAGTTACATTAACTTAATTTTTCAAAGTTCATTTTGAATTTCTTTCGTTGAAATGCAAGAGTTGGAATATTTCACTAGTGTTTTGTTGTGGTTTACCATGTCACAGTTACATTCCCTTAATTTTTGATAGTTCATTTTGAATTTCTTTCATTGAAATGCAAGAGTTGGAATATTTCAGTAGTGTTTGGTCGTGGTTTACCTTGTCACAGTTACATTTTCTTAATTTTTCAAAGTTCATTTTGAATTTCTTTCGTTGAAATGCAAGAGTTGGAATATTTCAGTAGTGTGTTATTGTAGTTTACCCTGTCACAGTTACATTCCCTTAATTTTTCAAAGTTCATTTTGAATTTCTTTCGTTGAAATGCAAGAGTTGGAATATTTCACTAGTGTTTGGTTGTGGTTTACCATGTCACAGTTACATTTTCTTGATTTTTCAAAGTTCATTTTGAATTTCTTTGGTTGAAATGCAAGAGTTGGAATATTTCAGTAGTGTTTGGTTGCGGTTTACCTTGTCACAGTTACATCTTCTTGATTTTTCAAAGTTCATTTTGAATTTCTTTCGTTGAAATGCAAGAGTTGGAATATTTCAGTAGTGTTTGGTCATGGTTTACCTTGTCACAGTTACATTTTCTTGATTTTTCAAAGTTCATTTTGAATTTCTTTCATTGAAATGCAAGAGTTGGAATATTTCAGTAGTGTGTTTTTGTAGTTTACCATGTAACAGTTAGATTACCTTAATTTTTCAAAGTTCATTTTGAATTTCTTTCGTTGAAATGCAAGAGTTGGAATATTTCAGTAGTGTTTGGTTGTGGTTTACCTTGTCACAGTTACATTAACTTAATTTTTCAAAGTTCATTTTGAATTTCTTTCGTTGAAATGAAAGAGTTGGAATATTTCAATAGTGTTTGGTTGTGGTTTACCATGTCACAGTTACATTCACTTGATTTTTCAAAGTTAATTTTGAATTTCTTTCGTTGAAATGCAAGAGATGCAATAGGTCAGGAGAGGGTGGTAGTGGCGGACCTTGTCAAACGTAAAGATACTTGATTTTTAAAATATCATTGTTTATTTATTTCATTGAAATGCAAGAGTTGGCATATTTCAGTCGTGTTTGGTTGTGGTTTACCTTGTCACAGCTACATTTTCTTGATTTTTCAAAGTTCATTTTGAATTTCTTTCGTTGAAATTCAAGAGTTGGAATATTTCAGTAGTGTTTGGCTGTGGTTTACCTTGTCACAGTTACATTTTCTTGATTTTTCAAAGTTCATTTTAAATTTCTTTCTTTGAAATGAAAGAGTTGGAATATTTCAGTAGTGTTTGGTTGTGGTTTACCTTGTCACAGTTACATTTTCTTGATTCTTCAAAGTTCTTTTTGACTTTAATTCGTTGAAATGCAAGAGTTGGAATATTTCAATAGTGTTTGGTTGTGGTTTACCTTGTCACAGTTACATTTTCTTTATTTTTCAAAGTTAATTTTGAATTTCTTTCTTTGAAATGCAAGAGTTGGAATATTTCAGTAGTGTTTGGTTGTGGTTTACCATGTCAAAGTTACATTTTCCTTATTTTTCAAAGTTAATTTTGAATTTAATTCGTTGAAAATAAAGAGTTTTAATATTTCAGTAGTGTTTGGTTGTGGTTTACCTTTTAACAGATAAAGATTAATTATTTTTCAATTTTATATTTTACTTTCTTTCGTTTTAATTCAAGAGTTTGACTATTTCAGTAGTGGTTGGGTGTGGTTTACCTTGTCACAGTTACATTTTATTTATTTTTCATTTTTCATTTTGTATTTCTTTCTTTGATATGAAAGAGTTGGAATATTTCAGTAGTGTTTGGTTGTGGTTTACATTGTCACAGTTACATTTTCTTGATTCTTCAAAGTTCTTTTTGAATTTCATTCGTTGAAATGCAAGAGTTGGAATATTTCAGTAGTGTTTGGTTGTGGTTTACCTTGTCATAGTTACATTTTCTTGATTTTTCAAAGTTCATTTTGAATTTCTTTCGTTGAAATGCAAGAGTTGAAATATTTCAGAAGTGTTTGGTTGTGGTTAACCTTGTCACAGTTACATTTTCTTGATTCTTCAAAGTTCATTTTGAATTTCTTTCGTTGAAATGCAAGAGTTGGAATATTTCAGTAGTGTTTGGTAGTGGTTTACCTTATCATAGTTACATTTTCTTGATTTTTCAAAGCTCATTTTGAATTTCTTTCGTTGAAATGCAAGAGATGGAATATTTCAGTAGCGTTTGGTTGTGGTTTAACTTGTCACAGTTACATTTTCTTGATTTTTCAAAGTTCATTTTGAATTTCTTTCGTTGATATGCAAGAGTTGGAATATTTCAGTAGTGTATGGTTGTGGTTTACCTTGTCAAAGTTACATTTTCTTGATTTTTCAAACTTCATTTTGAATTTCTTTCGTTGAAATGCAAGTGAAGGAATATTTCAGGAGTGATTGTTTGCGGTTTACCTTTTCAATTTTACATTTTCTTTATGATAGAATGTTCATTGGTTATTTCTATCTAGGTAATGAAATATTTGGACTATGTCAGTCGTGTTTTCTCGTTGGTTAAAATGTAAAGGGTAAATTCTAGTGATTTTTAAATTCTCTTTTTAATTCAATTAGTTTTAATTCAATAGATGGTATATTTCATTATTTTCTGGTTTTTGTTTACCGTGTAAAAGGTACATTCTATTTATTTTTCAAAGTTCATTTTGAATTTCTTTCGTTGAAATGCAAGAGTTGGACTATTTCAGTAGTGTTTGGTCGTGGTTTATCTTGTCACAGTTACATTTTCTTGATTGTTCAAAGTTCATTTTGAATTTCTTTCGTTGAAATGCAAGAGTTGGACTATTTCAGTAGTGTTTGATTGTGGTTTACCTTGTCACAGTTACATTTTCTTGATTTTTCAAAGCTCATTTCGAATTTCTTTCATTGAAAAGCAAGAGTTGGAATATTTAAGTAGTGTTTGATTATGGTTTAAATTGTCACAGTTACATTTTCTTGATTTTTTAAAGTTCATTTGAATTTCTTTCGTTGAAATGCAAGTGTTGGACTATTTCAGTAGTGTTTGCTTGTGGTTTACCGTGTCACATTTACATTTTCTTGATTTTTCAAAGTTCATTTTGAATTACTTTCGTTGAAATGCAAGAGTTGGAATATTTCAGTAGTGTTTGATGGTGGTTTAAATTGTCACAGTTACATTTTCTTGATTTTTCAAAGTTCATTTTTAATTTCTATCATTGAAATGCAAGAGTTGGAATATTTCAGTAGTGTTTGGTTGTGGTTTACCTTGTCACAGTTACATTTTCTTGATTTTTCAAAGTTCATTTTGAATTTCTTTCGTTGAAATGCAAGAGTTGGAATATTTCAGTAGTGTTTGGCTGTGGTTTTCATTGTCACAGTTCCATTCTCTTGTTTTTTGATATTTTACTTTTTATGTATTTCGTTGAAATGCAAGAGTTGTTATATTTCAGTAGTGTTTGGTTGTGGTTTACCTTGTCATAGTTACATTTTCTTGATTCTTCAAAGTTCTTTTTGAATTTCATTCGTTGAAATGCAAGAGTTGGAATATTTCAGTAGTGTTTGGTTGTGGTTTACCTTGTCAAAGATACATTTTCTTGATTTTTCAAAGTTCATTTTGAATTTCTTTCGTTGAAATGCAAGAGTTGAAATATTTCAGCAGTGTTTGGTTGTGGTTTACCTTGTCACAGTTACATTTTCTTGATTCTTCAAAGTTCATTTTGAATTTCTTTCGTTGAAATGCAAGAGTTGGAATATTTCAGTAGTGTTTGGTCGTGGTTTACCTTATCATAGTTACATTTTCTTTATTTTTCAAAGTTCAATTTGAATTTCTTTCGTTGAAATGCAAGAGATGAAATATTTCAGTAGTGTTTGGTTGTGGTTTAACTTGTCACAGTTACATTTTCTTGATTTTTCAAAGTTCATTTTGAATTTCTTTTGTTGAAATGCAAGAGTTGGAATATTTCAGTAGTGTTTGGTTGTGGTTTACCTTGTCAAAGTTACATTTTATTGATTTTTCAAAGTTCATTTTGAATTTTTTTCGTTGAAATGCAAGAGTTGGAATATTTCAGAGGTGTTTGGTTGTGGTTTACCTTGTCACAGTTAAATTTTCTTGATTTTTCAAAGTTCACTTTTTATATCTTTAGTTGAAATGCAAGAGCTGGAATATTTCAGTAGTGTTTGCTTGTGGTTTACCTTGTCACAGTTACATTTTCTTGATTTTTTAAAGTTCATTTTAATTTATTTCGTTTAAATGCAAGAGTTGGAATATTTCAGTAGTGTCTGGTTTTTGTTTACCATGTCACAGTTACAGTTTCTTGATTTTTTCAAAGTTAATTTTTAATTTCTTTCGTTGAAATGCAAGAGTTGGAATATTTTAGTAGTGTTTGGTTGTGGTTTACCTTGTCACAGTTACATTTTCTTGATTGGTCAAAGGTCGTTTATAATTTCTGTCGTTGAAATTCAATAGTTGGATTATGTCAGTAGTGTTTGCCTGGTGTGAATATTGTCACAAACCTATTTCCGTAATTGGTCGAAGGTAATTTTTAATTTCTTTCGTTTTTTTTAACTAGATGTACTCTTTAAAAATTGTTTGGTTGCGGTTTAAATTGTAACAGTTAAATATTCTTGATTTTTACAATCTAATTTTGAATTTATTTAGTTGAAAAGCAAGAGTTGCAATATTTCAGTAGTGTTTGCTTATGGTTTACCTTGTCACAGTTACATTTTCTTGATTTTTTAAAGTTCATTTGAATTTCTTTCGTTGAAATGAAAGAGTTGGAATATTTCAGTAGTGTTTGGTTGTGGTTTAACTTGTCACAGTTGCATTTTCTTGATTTTTCAAAGTTTATTTTGAATTTCTTACGTTGAAATGCAAGATTTGGAATATTTCAGTAGTGTTTGATTGTGGTTTACCTTGTCACAGTTACATTTTCTTGATTTTTCAAATTTCATTTTGAATTTCTTTCATTGAAATGCAAGAGTTGGAATATTTCACTAGTGTTTGGTTGTGGTTTACCTTGTCACAGTTACATTTTCTTGATTTTTCAAAGTTCATTTTGAATTTATTTCTTTGAAAAGCAAGAGTTGGAATATTTCAGTAGTGTTTGCGTAGGGTTTACCTTGTCACAGTTACATTTTCTTGATTTTTCAAAGCTCATTTGAATTTCTTTCGTTGAAAAGCAAGAGATGGAATATTTCAGTAGTGTTTGGTTATGGTTTACCTTGTCACAGTTACATTTTCTCGATTTTTCAAATTCATTTTGAATTTCTATCGTTGAAATGCAAGAGTTGGAATATTTCAGTAGTGTTTGGTTGTCGTTTAACATGTCACAGTTACATTTTCTTGATTTTTCAAACTTCATTTTTAATTTCTTTCGTTGAAATGCAAAAGTTGGAATATTTCAGTAGTGTTTGGTTGTGGTTTACCTTGTCACAGTTACATTTTCTTGATTTTTCAAAGTTCATTTTGAATTTCTTTCGTTGAAATGCAAGAGTTGGAATATTTCAGTAGTGTATGGTTGTGGTTTACCTTGTCACATGTACACACATGTATACACATGTACACACATGTGCATATCATGAGTGCTCATGATAAGTTAACCTAACCTTTTCCGGTGAGTATGGTTAGGTTAGACTAGATTAAGTTAGGTTAGTTTAGACTAGGTTAGGTTAGCCTACGTACGCTTCACTTAGGTTAGCTTAGGTTAGGTGAGAGATATGCGAAAAGTTAGGTGTATGATTAGGTTAGGTTAGGTTAGATTAGGTTAGGTTAAGTTAGGTTAGGTTAGCCTACGTACGCGCGCGTACGTAGGCTAACCTAGCCAATAGTTCAACTCTTACATTTCAATTCTGCATTTCAAATAGTTCAACTCTTGCATTTCAACGACAGAAATTCAAAATGAACTTTGAAAAATCAAGAAAATGTAACTGTGACAAGGTAAATCACGACCAAACACTTCTGAAATAATCCAACTCTTGCATTTCAACGAAAGAAATTCAAAATGAACTTTGAAAAATCAATAGAATGTAACTGTGACAAGGTAAACCATAACCAGACACTTCTGAAATAATCCAACTCTTGCATTTCAACGAAAGAAATTCAAAATGAACTTTGAAAAAATCAATAAAATTTAACTGTGAAAATGTAAACCACAAAAATACAATAATTACATTTTCAATCTAGTGATTTTAAATTAAATAATTTATAATTTAAATTTTAAAAATCATGTAAATGTAACTGTGACAATGTAAACCAAGACCAAACACTACTGAAATATTCCAAATCTTGCATTTCAACGACAAAAATTCAAAATGAACATTGAAAAATCTAGAAAATGTAACTTTGACAAGTTAAACCACAACCAAACACTACTGAGATATTCCAACTCTTGCATTTCAACGAAAGAAATTAAAAATGAACTTTGAAAAATCATGAAAATATAAGTGTGACAAGTTAAACCACAACCAAACTCTACTGATATATTCCAACTCTTGCATTTCAACTAAAGAAATTCAAAATTAACTTTGAAAAATCAATAATATTTATCTTTGACAAGTTAAACCACGACAAAACACTACTGAAATATTCCAACTCTTGCATTTCAATGAAATAAATTCAAAATGAACTTTGGAAAATCGTGAAAATGTAACTGTGACAAGGTATACCAAAACCATACACTACTGAAATATTCCAACTCTTGAATTTCAACTAAAGAAATTCAAAATGAACTTTGAAAAATCATGAAAACGTAACTGTGACAAGGTAAACCACAACCAAACAGTACTGAAATATTCCAACTCTTGCATTTCAATGAAAGAAATTCAAAATGAACTTTGAAAAATCAAGAAAATGTAACTGTGACAAAGGTAAACCACAACCAAACACTACTGAAATATTCCAACTCTTGCATTTCAATGTAAGAAATTCAAAATGAACTTTGGAAAATCAGGAAAATGTAACTTTGACAAGGTAAACCATAAACATACACTACTGTAATATTCCAACTCTTTCATTACAACGAAAGAAATTCAAAATGAACATTGAAGAATCAAGAAAATGTAACTGTGACAAGGTAAACCATAATCAGACACTACTGAAATATTCCAACTCTTGCATTTCAATGAAAGAAATTCAAAATGAACTTTAAAAAATCACGAAAATGTAACTTTTACTAGGGAAACCATACCAAAACACTTCTGAAATATTCCAACTCTTGCATTTCAACGAAAGAAATTCAAAATAAACTTTGAAAAATCAAGAAAATGTAACTGTGACAAGGTAAACCACAACCAAACACTACTGAAATATTCCAACTCTTGCATTTCAACGAAAGAAATTCAAAATGAACATTGAAGAATCAAGAAAATGTAACTGTGACAAGGTATACCATAACCATACACTACTGAAATATTCCAACTCTTGCATTTCAACGAAAGAAATTCAAAATGAACTTTGAAAAATCATGAAAATGTAACTTTGACAAGGTAAACCCCAACCAAACACTAGTGAAATATTTCAACTCTTGCATTTCAATGAAAGAAATTCAAAATGAACTTTGAAAAATCAAGAAAATGTAACTGTGACAAGGTAAACCACAATCAAACACTACTGAAATATTCCAACTCTTACATTTCAAAGAAATAAATTCAAATTAAATATTCAAAAATCAAGAAAATGCAACTGTTAAAAGGTAAACCATAACAAAAAACTAGTGAAATATTCCAACTCTTGCATTTCAACGAAAGAAATTCAAATGAACTTTAAAAAATCACGAAAATGTAACTTTGACAAGGTAAACAATAACTAAACACAACGGAAATATTCCAACTCATGCATTTCAATGAAAGAAATTCTAAATGAGCTTTGAAAAATCAAGAAAATGTAACTGTGACAAGGTAAACCACAACCAAACACTACTGAAATAGTCCAACTCTTGCATTTCAACGAAAGAAATTCAAAATGAACTTTGAAAAATCAAAAAAATGTAACTGTGACAAGGTAAACCACGACTAAACACTACTGAAATATTCCAACTCTTGCATTTCAACGAAATAAATTCAAAATTAAATTTGAAAAATAAAGAAACTTTAAATGTGAAAGTGTAAACAACAATAAAACACTACTGAAAAATTCCAACTCTTGCATTTCAACGAAAGAAATTCAAAATGGACTTTGAAAAATCAAGAAAATGTAACTGTGACAAGGTAAACAACACCCAAACACTACTGAAATATTCCAACTCTTGCATTTCAACGAAATAAATTCAAAATGAACTTTGAAAAATCAAGAAAATGTAACTGTGACAAGGTAAACCATAACCAGACACTACTGAAATATTCCAACTCTTGCATTTCAACGAAAGAAATTAAAATGAACTTTGAAAAATCAAGAAACTGTACCTGTGACTATGTAAACCATGAGCAGTCACTTCTGAAATAGTCCAAATCTTTCTTTTCAACTAAAGAAATACAAAATTAATTTTCAAAAATAAAGAAAAAGTAACTTTGACAAGGTAAACCGCAACCAAACACAACTGAAATATACCAACTCTTGCATTTCAACGAAACAAATTCAAAATTAACTTTGAAAAATCAAGAAAATGTAACTTTGACAAGGTAAACCACAACCAAACACTACTGAAATATTCCAACTCTTGCATTTCTACGAAAGAAATTCAAAATGAACTTTGAAAAATCAAGAAAATGTAGCTTTTACAAGTTAAACCACAACACCCCTCTAATTAAATCTTCCTACTAGTTAAAAAAAAATACATAAATTCAAATGAGAATTGAAAAATAAATAATATTTAACTCTTAAAATGTAAACCACGACCAAACGCTCCTGAAATATTAGAACTCTAGCTTTTCAATGATAGGACTACACAAACACCTTTGACAAATCAAGAAAATGTAACTTTGACAAGGTGAACCACAACCAAACACTGCTGAAATATTTCAACTCTTACATTTCAAAGAAAGAAATTCAAAATGAACTTTGAAAAATCAAGAAAATGTATCTATGACAAGGTAAACCACAACCAAACACTACTGAAATATTCCAACTCTTGCATTTCAACGAATGAAATTCAAAAAGAACTTTGAAGAATCAAGAAAATGTAACTGTGACAAGGTAAACCACAACCAAACACTACTGAAATATTCCAACTCTTGCATTTCAACGAAAGAAATTCAAAATGAACTTTGAAAAATCATGAAAATGTAACTGTGACAAGGTAAACCACAGCCAAACACTACTGAAATATTCCAACTCTTGCATTTCAACGAAAGAAATTCAAAATGAACTTTGAAAAATCAAGAAAATGTAACTGTGACAAGGTAAACCACAACCAAACACTACTGAAATATTCCAACTCTTGCATTTCAATGAAAGAAATTCAAAATGAACTTTGAAAAATCAAGAAAATGTAACTGTGACAAGGTAAACTACAACCATACACTACTGAAATATTCCAACTCGTGCATTTCAAATAAATAAATTCAAAATAAACTTTGAAAAATCAGGGAAATTTAACTGTGACATGGTAAACAACAACCATACACTCGTGAAATATTCCAACTCTGACACTTCAACTAAATAAAATCAAAATTATCTTTGAAGAATCAATAAAATGTAAATATGACAAGGTAAAGCACAACCAAACACTACTGAAATATTCCAACTCTTGCATTTCAACGAAAGCAATTCAAAATGAACTTTGAAAAATCATGAAAATGTAATTGTGATAAGGTAAACCACAGCCAAACACTACTGAAATATTCCAACTCTTGCATTTCAACGAAAGCAATTCAAAATGAACTTTGAAAAATCAAGAGAGTGTAAGTGTGACATGGTAAACCACAACAAAACACTAATGAAATATTCAAACACTTGCATTTCAATGAAAGAAATAAAAAATTAACTATGAAAAAAAACGAAAATGTAAATGTGACAAGGTAAACAACAACCATACACTACTGAAATATTCCAACTCTGGCATTTCACAGAAAGAAATTCAAAATGAACTTTGAAAAATTAAGGGAATGTAACTGTGACAAGGTAAACCACAACCAAACACTATTGAAATATTTCAACTCTTGCATTTCAACGAAAGAAATTCAAAATGAACTTTGAAAAATTAAGGGAATGTAACTGTGACAAGGTAAACCACAACCAAAAACTACTGAAATATTCCAACTCTTGCATTTCAACGAAAGAAATTCAAAATGAACTTTGAAAAATTAAGGGAATGTAACTGTGACAGGGTAAACTACAATAACACACTACTGAAATATTCCAACTCTTGCATTTCAACGAAAGAAATTCAAAATGAACTTTGAAAAATCAAGAAAATGTAACTGTGACAAGGTAAACCATGACCAAACACTACTTAAATATTCCAACTCTTGCATTTCTATGAAAGAAATTCAAAATGATCTTTGAAAAATCAAGAGGATGTAACTGTGACAAGGTAAACCACAACCAAACACTGCTGAAATATTCCAACTCTTGCATTTCAAGGAAAGAAATTCAAATGAACTTTGAAAAATCAAGAAAATGTAATTGTGACAAGGTAAACCACAACCAAACACTAGTGAAATATTCCAACTCTTGCATTTCAACGAATGAAATTCAAAATGAACATTGAAAAATTAAGGGATTGTAACTGTGACATGGTAAACTACAATAACACACTACTGAAATATTCCAACTCTTGAATTTCAACGAAAGAAATTCAAAATGAACTTTGAAAAATCAAGAAAATGTAACTGCGACAAGGTAAACCACGACCAAACACTACTGAAATAATCCAACTCTTGCATTTCAATGAAAGAAATTCAAAATGAACTTTGAAAAATCAAGAAAATGTAACTGTGACAAGGTAAACCTCAACCAACCACTACTGAAATATTCCAACTCTTGCATTTCAACGAAAGAAATTCAAAATGAACTTTGAAAAATTAAGGGGATGTAACTGTGACATGGTAAACCACAACCAAACACTAGTGAAATAATCCAACTCTTGCATTTCAACGAAAGAAATTCAAAATGAACTTTGAAAAATTAAGGGAATTTAACTGTGACATGGTAAACTACAACATCACACTACTGAAATATTACAACTCTTGCATTTCAACGAAAGAAATTCAAAATGAACTTTGAAAAATCAAGAAAATGTAACTGTGACAAGGTAAACCACAACCAAACACTACTGAAATATTCCAACTCTTGCATTTCAATGAAAGAAATTCAAAATGAACTTTGAAAAAATCAGACCTTTGGAGGGGGAGGGGCCGGGGGAGGGGGTCGTTCTGTGTCTCAATGCACAAAAAAAGTATAAAAAATGGGGTGGGAATGGGAGGGGGAGGGGAGGGGAGGAGGAGGTGGGAGGAGGAGGAGGAGGAGGAGGAGGAGGAGGAGGAGGAGGAGGGAGGAGGTGGGAGGAGGAGGAGGAGGAGGAGGAGGAGGGGGAGAAGGGAGGAGGAGGAGAAGGTGGGAGGAAGAGGAGGAGGGAGGAGGGGGAGGGGGCCGGGGGAGGGCCTTTGGGGCACAGGGAGGGCCTTTGGGGCACAGGGAGGGCCTTTGGGTGCCTGGGGGACATTTGGGGACCGGTGGATGGCCTTTGGGACCCCGTTGGTCCTTTGGGAGCTCGATGGGCCTTTGGGGGGCCCGGGGATGGCATTTGAGGGTCTGGGTGGGCCTTTGGGGCGCCGGTGGCCCTTTGGGAGCTTGGGGGGCCTTTGAGGGTCCGGGGGGCAGTTGGGGGCCTGGGGGACATTTGGGGACCGGTGGAGGGCCTTTGGGAGCTTGGGGGCCTTTGAGGACCGGGGGTTCCTTCGGGGTTGGGGTAGGAGGATTGGAACCCTTTGGGGTTGGGTTAGAGGACCTCACAACACTGTTCAAATGAAACTTGTGTATTATAACGACCACAGAGTTTCACCATTAAATTGTCTTCTAAAATCTTTCCTAAAATCTTCTTTTAAAATGTCTCTAACCGTTACGCCGAAATAGTTCCATAACCTGTCTAAAACGGTTTCGCCCAAATAATCCCTAAACGTAAATTCAGCGTGTTCCTTTATTATTGGCATCTCTGCACTAAAACATTTCAAATTAATATGAAACCTTTTCGCGCGCTAAAACAATTCATCGCTAAGATGCTTCTTGCCTAATTGTTTCCATGGCCTTTGGTTATTAATATCCTTTGGAGTTCGACCAAAAGAGTTGTTTCCGAGGCAAAGACATTAATGACTTGGATCTATTCCTGGAGAATCGTTTCTAGGCGAAAATTTTTAAAGTCTGACAGATGATGTCATTGATTGATTGATCTGTCAACAAAGGGAAATTAATTTGTTGTTTCTAAGGGGAATTATTGATTCACGATAGGTGAATTGAGGTCGACAGCACAGGTGTTCCAAGGTCGATGTTGTTGTAAGTGCACGCTCTCAGCGAATGTCAAGGTCGTTGTTGTTGTTGTGAAATTTAGGTCATTGATCCCATTACGTAATCTTTCTCCCTAGGGACTCTATGACCATATTGTTTCATAATTCCACCCAGACGTGAATCAATAATCCCCCCATCGATTATGTAAATCACTCCTCATGTCATTCGCTCGTGGCCAAACAACAACAACAACAGATCGATTGACCTTGACACACCCACATTAGACTCGATCGATAATCCTTGAATAAATTATGTCCCGTCAGCATTAAACTAAATTGTAGATGGCAGCACATGTGTTCGTTCTGTGCTGGTACCCCCTCCTCTACTGTTATTTGTTTTAATTTCTGTTCGTTTTGGGTTTCATTTATTTATAGATACTGATTTGTGGAAGTTGTATGCTTTGAAGATTATTTGATTCTATTTTTATTCATTTTTGATTTAATTGAGTTCTTTACCTTTTTTTTGAAAAACTTATTTTGTGGAAAAAGTTTCTTTTAGTTAATATCTGTTTATTTTATATTGACATAGTCTTTTTCAGGGGGAAAAATTAAGCCTCTTCTAAGGTTAAACAATCATCCCTTCCATAAGAACCTCAAATACCCCCTGGGCATAACTTACAATCCTTGCCCCTAATCTCTGGGGTTTATTTCAACCCCATTAGCATGGTTATAATATATTTAGACTATTTTGAATAAAATGGCTATCTCAAAATTTCTATTAGATGCATTTCGGGACAATACGACGTGTCTTTGTGTGTGTGAGGGGGGGGGTAGCTGCCCTCCGATCACTTTAACTCTTAAAAAGAGCACTAGAGTGTCTGATTACAAATACAATGATCCCTCTCCAAAGTTTATATGACCATGCTTTCTATGAAAACCTAATATGCCCCCAGGGCATAACTTACAGCCCTTGCCCTGAGGGCTGGAGGGATTTGATATCCTCAAAGACATAATTTCCAGATCTTTCAAATACGTTGGGAAAAATGGCTATCTAAAAATTTTGATTGGAAGTGCTTGGGGAAATGACGGGCGCAAGGGGGGGGGCATTTGCCCTCTGATCACTTTCGACTCATGAAAAAGATACTAGTCCTCTGAATTTACAATCGGTTGAGCCCTTTTTGAAGCTTCTACGACAAAATTTTCTATAAAAACCTTATATGCCCTAAGGGTATAACTTACGACCCTTGTCGTGAGGGCTATGGGGGGAGGGTTATCATCCTCAAAGACATAATTTCCGAACCTTTCAACTATGTTATACGCAATGACCATATCAAAATGTTGATCAGAAATGTTTGGGGAAATGTTGGGCGGGGGGGGGGGGGTGATTCCCCTCCGATTACTTTCGAATATTTAAAAGAGCAATAGCCCTCTTAATTTCAAATCAAACAAGCCATTTTTGAAGTTTTTACAACAACACTTTCTATAGAGACCTTATATGCCCCCAGGGCATAATTTAAAACCTTAACCTGAGGGCTGTGGAGGGATTGTCATACTCAAAATCATAATTTCAGACCCTTTAACTACGTTAAACAAAATGGCTATATCAAAATGTTGATCGGAAGTGTTTTGGGAAATGTTGGGCGTGGGGGGGGGGGGGCATTCGCCTTCCGATTGCTTTTTAATATTAATAAGGGCAAAAACCCTCCCAAATTCTATTTGAATGATTCGTTTTTGTAGTTTCTACGACAACGCTTTCTATAAAAAAAACCTTGCATGCCTCCAGGTCATAACTTACAACCTTTGCCCTTGGGGCTTTGGGGGGGGGGTTGTCATCCTCAAAGACATAATTTCCGGACCTTTCAACAACGTTGCACAAAATGGCTATCTCAAAATATAATCGAATGTGTTCGGGGAAATAGTGGGCGTGAGAGGGGGGTTGGTTGCCCTCCAATCACTTTCAGCTATTAAAAAGGGCATTTGCCCTTTCAATTTCCATTCGAATGAGCGCTTTTTGAAGATTCTACGAAAACACTTTCTATAAAAACCTTATATCCCCCCAGGGCATAACTTATAACCCTTGCCTTGAGGGTTGTCGGGGTTGTCAGCCTCAAAGATCTAATTTCCAGAGCTTTCAACTACGTTGAACAAAATGGCTATCTAAAAATTTAATTGGATGTGTTTGGGGAAATGGTAGGCGTGAGGGGGAGATTAGTTGCCCTTCAATCACTTTCGACCATTAAAAAGGGCACTATCCCTTTCAATTTCCAATCTAATCAGCCCTTTTTTAAGTTTCTACGACAACCCTTTCTATAAAAACCTTATATGCCCCCAGGGCATAAATTACAACCTGACCCTGAGGGCTGTCCAAACACATCCAATCAAATTTTTTTGATTGGATGTGTTGTGTACGACAACACTTTCTATAAACAAAAAATCGCGAAGAAAAGAAGAAAACGAGGACAATTAACAGCCAGTGAAAAAATTGAAAAATTATGCAAATATTTCGGTCAAGACCTCCGCTTGACCGTCCTCAGTGCAGAATAAAACTGATAAAAATAAAAAAACCAAACCTTAAAATAAAACCACCAAACTAAAATTGGACGACCCTTTCCTAGTAACGGTGAAAGGGTAACTGAATAGTTACTAGGAAAGGGTCGTCCAATTTTAGTTAGGTGTTTTTATTTTAAGGTTTGGTTTTTATATTTTTATCAGTTTTATTCTGCACTGAGGACCGTCAAGCGGAGGTCTTGACCGAAATATTTGCATAATTTTTCAATTTTTTCACTGGCTGTTAATTGTCCTCGTTTTCTTCTTTTCTTCGCGATTTTTTGTTTATCATGATTAGCCAGTGTGGTCTCAGAAATTATTAAACACTTTCTATAGAAATCTTATATGCCCCCAGGGCATAAAATACAACCCTTACCCTGTGGGCTGTGTGGGGGGTTGAACGAAACGGCTATCTAAAAAATTTGATTGGATGTGTTTGGGGAAATGATGGGCGCGAGAGGGAGGTTAGTTGCCCTCAAATCACTTTCGACTATTAAAGAGGGCACTAGCTCTTTAAATATCCAATCCAATGAGCCCTAGGCCCAGTGCAGTGCTTTTTTTTGCGTCCCTCGGCATTGGGCGCCCCTAGACCCTAAGGGGCCTCTGCGTAAATCCTGACGTGGTGTTATATAAGCTTTTAATAATGAAATTATCATACTGACCGATGGAACATGATTCTTGTATCTTTCTTAGATTTATTCCTGCATACAAGAACAGAAGAAGAGTTGGTCATGTTTAAGTGTTTGGATCTTTTGCCGAATTAATAATTTACCCTAGACAATTTTATTCCGTAACCTATTTCGTAATATGATTCCGGGAATCATTAATATGTGACTCCAGATGAAACTACATATTTCCTCTTTGCACACATAAAATCCCTTTGGTCAAAACATTGGATAGCAGAGCAGCACAAAAGATTTCGGAAAAGCACCATAACACCCCCTCCTTATGGCGCCAGAGATAGCCATAAACTAATATGCAAAACTTTACAGATTAGTTTTTTTTTCAAATTGGTATTTTTATGTATTATATAGCAGCTATTGATGAAAACTACGTACAAAAGATAATGCAAACCAACAGAATCAGCAAAATTGTACATAGCCTAGGACTATATCTGGCCCCATTGGGGGGAGAGGCGCTGAGACACCATTGTTACGGTAGCGACTATTATATTTGGAAACAATTTCGAATAGGGAATCGAATGGTACTTCTTTTCAGTTATTGTAATGTTTATAATAAAAGAGGTCAGGCACAAGATTACAATGTTTTTTTAATATCAAAATGAAGCAAAACAAAGATGTAGGATAATACAGATAAGAGATAATTTCTAACAAATTGAAGATTATGTTTACTCATATTTTAATGTTTCACTAAATTAATTCTTTGGAAAGACTTCGAAAAGATGTATGTGCGGTTTAAATCCGCTTTTATTAAATTCCAGTTTTATTTTAGCGCATGTAAGGTCTCAAGAACTCTCTAAAAATACCCTGTCTCACCGTTATGGCAACAGACTTACTGAATTCACTGAACGTGCTGGCAGGAAAAATTTCCCCACAAAACAAGGACATACTTGGTTTCAGCAGGTAATAAACATGTTTTTATTTTCTTTTTATGTGCATTTGGCTCGAAGATGTAGTAACAATAGCAGCAATTTATCAAAGGAGAATAAAATAAGAAGTTTATTAATTTTACGCCGGAAGTCTCAAGATTACAGAAAAGTTATTACTCTAAAACTATGCGTTGGTGTATTCACGTCGTAAAAGGTTCGAATGTGGTCAAAAATAATTAAACCAAAGAATATTATGAAATAAAAAACGCTAATAATAGAACTAAATACCAATAAAACAGGTGCCAATACCGATACCAAACAAACCAGTTGGACCAATAAGTCCCCTTTTTGCCATTTTTTGTCCCAATTTCTCCAAAAGTTCCCGGTCCCCAGGGAAAAAACCCCGAATATGCTTCCTCATAGTCATGCTTTTAAACTTTTGAGTCACTAACAATCACTACTGTCTTACACCAACAAGACATTAAACATCTATGGAATTTGAGAAATTCCTTTGTAGGCTATCAGAAACTTCTGAAATTCATTAGTTTTAACCTAGATGCGCCTTAATTCCAGGATTTTAGTTATAAAAGATTACTCTTAAGCACTCACTTTCGTGTCTATTGTGTTACTTTTAGTTTTATTTTATGTTGGTAAGCACTACAAAATGAGAAATCAGCTGATCTCAACAAAATAAGCAATAAAGGCTTATTAATAACTTAGCCTGAATTAGCTGCTATAGACTTGTATCCTTGTGTTATTCCTTAAATAATTGATTCAGTTTTTCAATAGTTTTTATTTGTTTTCTGTTCGTTTTCCAAATCATGCCGGAAAATCCGCCTCCCCTCTCCGTGAAAATTTTGCCCGGAAGTTCTTTCCCCCGCGGACCCCCCCCCCCCCCCCCGTGAAAAATTCACCTGTGCTGGAAAATTCTCTCCGGACTATTTCCTCCTCGCAGAAAATTCTCTCCGAACAATTTCCCCTGGATATTCTCTTGACTTTCTTTTGAAAATTGTTTATTTTTCATTTAATTTTTAGTCGTTTTTCAAATCATACTGGGAATTCCTAAACCCGCTCCATCTCCATGAAAAATTTTCCCCCAAAAAATCCACGCAATGGAAAGTTCAGCCTCGAAAAACTTCCGTGTATTTCCCAATAACAGATACTATATGTAAACAATGAGCAAATTGCATAGCTTACAACCCTATGGAAAACCCCCAAAGAGAATTTCCCCAAAAAATTTTCGTATGTGTATATTTCCCAATCCAAATACAATATGATAAGAATGGACAAATAGCGGAACTTACAGGAAATTTTTCTTATTATATCATCTAGACACCTTCCCTCCTCCCTGCGTTCGAACATAAAAAAAATAACTTAATGGATAAACCATACTATGGGTGCTTGTCAAACAGTTTGAGGTAACGAACTGTGTAAGTTAGGAGCGACCCGGCTCAATAGTAACCGACACTCTAAAAAACGGAATTTTGATACCAACAGATATATCAAGAGATTGGGCTTATTATGCTGATTTCAAATACATAAGTTTCATTAAGTTTAGAGCCTGAGAAAATTTGCCTGATTTTCGAAATAAGGAGGAATCACCCCCTAAAAGTCATAGAATTTTAATGAGAATCATAGCATCAGATTCAAAGTATCAGAAAACTCTACTGTAGAGGTTTCAAGCTCCTATCTGAAAAATTGTGTTTTTTTTTTTTTTTTTTTTTTTTTTTTTTTTTTTTTTTTTTGCCAGAAGAAAGATCACGGATGCGTTGTTTGTTTGTTTTTATTTCTTTTTTTTCAGGGGTGATCTTATGCCAGTGGTCCTAGAATATCCTGAGAGGGCACATTCGAACGGAAATTAAAGATTCTAGTGACCTTTTTAAGTAACCAAACAGATTGGAGGGCAACTAGCCCCCCCCCCCGCACCTTTTTCCCCAAAATCATCCAATCAAAGTTTTGAGATAGCCATTTTGTTTATCATAGTTGAAAGGCCCAATAAATATAACTTTAGATATAATATGATCCCCACCCCACAGCCCCACGGGAAAGGTCTTTAAGTTATAAAATTTGCCCATTCTTTACGCGTAGTATTTTTTGGAAAGCATGTATACATTTTAGGCTGGAGGGGGGGGGTGAATTTTCTGCTGGGAGTTCTTCCACGGTGGAATTTTCCATGGAGAGGGAAGTTTCCGGGTGTGAACTTTTCAGGAGAAATCATACACTGGGGAAATTTTCTAGAAGTCTTGCTTTCTCTTTTCCGTCTCAATTTTTGCGCGTGGAGTTGTTAAGGGTAATTGTCCTGGGTAAATTTTCACCGGGATTGAATTGTCTAGAGGATATATCCGTGGGGAGGGTATTTCTCCGTGGAGGTGGGGCCAGATTTCCTGGGATTATTTAAAAAATGATCAGAAATTAAATATAAAAAACAAGTTTTTTTTTCAACTGAAAGTAAAGAGCAACATTAAAACTTAAAACGAACAGAAATTCTTACGTATATGAAGGGGGTTGCCCCCTTCTTGACACCTCGCTCTTTACGCTAAAGTTTGAGTTATGTCTCAACTCTTTAAGAACGACTCCTGAAACACAAGTGTCGTTTAATTAGAACAATAAGAAGCTTTTTTTAAAAGTTCTAAAAAACATTAGCGGTTAGAGTGAAGTGTTGAGGAGAAGGTGACCCCCTTCATATTCGTTTAATTTCTGTTCGTTTAAGTTGTAATGTTGCTCCTTACTTTCAGTTGAAATTTTTTTTTTTCAATTTAATTTTCAAACAGTTCGTGGTAACGAAACTCTAAAAACCGGAATTTTTATACCCATAGATACATCAATAGAATCAGATTTTTATGCTGATTTCATTAAGTTTGGTTTTACCTATCCAAAGTTACGCTCCTGAGAAAATTTGCCTTATTTTCCAAAAAGGGGGGGAACACCCTCAAAAAGTCACAGAACTTTAATGAAAATCTCAACATCGGATTCAGCGTATCAGAAACCCTACTGCGGAAGTTTCAAGCTCCTATCTGCAAAAATGTGGAATTTCGGAATTTTTGTCAGAAGAAAGATCACGGATGCGTGTTTATTTGTTTTTTATTGTTTTTTTTTCCCAGGGGTGACCGTATTAATCCAGTATTACTACAAAATAACGAGAGGGTTCATCCGAACCGAAAATAAAAGTTCTAGTGCCTTTTTTAAGTGACCAAAAAATTGGACACCAGCTTGGCCCTACTCCCACGCTAATTTTTTCTCAAAGTCACCCAATCAAAATTTTGAGATGGCCCTTATGTTCAGCATAGTAAAAAATAAAATCACTTTGTCTTTGAGGATGACTTAATACCCCACAGTTCCCAGGGGAAGAGCTGGAAGCTATAGACTTTGCCCATTGTTTACATATAGTGTTGGTTAATGGGAAGTATAGACGTTTCAGAAGGGACTTTTTTCTGGTGGGGGGGGGGGTGCAGGAGGAGGGGGTTACGGGGGATGATCCTGTCATGGAGGATGTTTCCTTGGGAGAAGGTAAATTTCTATGAAGGGGGCCCCGGATTTTCCAGCATTATTAAAAGAAGACCAGAAATTAAATAAAAAAAACAATTTTTTTCAACTCAAATTAAAGAGGAGGATTGAAGCCTAAGATACACATAAACGATTAAATGTATGAGGGGGGTTCATCCCCATGTTATTGCTTTATCTTTTACGCTCAAGTTTTTTTTGTATTACTTTCAATAGATCTACGCCTTCTAATTAAAAGACTAGGGTGAGTCAGGGGTTTGAGATTCGAACAAAATTCGAACTTTAGCGTAAAGAGCAAGGTATCGACTAGGGGGCAAACTCCCTAATATACGTAATAAAACATATGAATATAGAAGTTCGTTACGTGAGTTAATTCGTAAGTTACGTCAGAACAAAATTTCGAGAAAGCCATTTAGCTAAAAAAGTAAAATTAATATGCAAATTTCGTTTTAATTATTCATGTACGGTGAGCCAAAATCAAAACTGCATTAATTCAAAAACGTTCAGAAATTAAATACAAAAAAAAAGTTTTTTTTGAACTGAAAGTAAGGAGCGACATTAAAACTTAAAACGAACAGAAATTATTCCGTATATGAAAGGGGCTTGCCCCTCTTCAATACCTCGCTCTTTACGCTAAAGTTTGAATCTGTCACGCAACTTTGTTTTTTAAACAATAAAAAACTTTAGCGTAAAGAGCAAAGTATTGAAGAGGGGACAGCCCCTTTCATATACGGAATAATTTCTGTTTGTTTTAAGTTTTAATGTCGCTCCTTACTTTCAGTTAAAAAAAACTTTGTTTTTTTATTTAATATAGTACAGACATGTGGCTGTAAGGCAGTAACAAAGATTTTGTTTTGTAATATTTTGGTGAAATGTTACGCAAGTTATTCATCGAAGGGAGATAAAGCAATTGCAAATAAGGTGGTATAATGCTAGGAATATCAGGGCTAGTTGAAACCCATTTTAGTTAGAAAATATTGCTTCTTTGGTAGTCCCTACCCAGAGGTTGACCAATATAATAAGTAAGTGAACGATGGCATACAATTGCAAGTTTTACGCTAAAAAGAGGTGTGAAGTTTACTGAAAGCTTGATCCTTTTCATATTTAGGTACTTATGCATTATAGCCACCCCACTCAAGTTCTTGATCTGAATAGAACCGGTTTCCCTCTGTATTTCAGTATTTAATCGGTAATAATCAGCTTAGCCTGAGAGAGATAAACTACACTGTAGTCTGTAGGTATATTTTAAATAAATATTTTATATATAGAGTTAGTATTTTGGTTAGGTTAGTTTAGGCTACGTTAGGTATTTAATAATCTGTTTTGGGCGACCTGATTCCCATAATTCTTTGTTGTAGTTTCCAAAATTTTGTTACTAAAGAATTATATTTTCATCATATTTAGGTACATTTCATTAGAATTAACCTAACTTCACTTTTTGAGTGGAGTGGCTATAATATGTAAGTACCCATACTTATTTACTTGTTCTTGCTGAGTAATTATAGACTGTTCAATTAAAATGAAACCAATCGTCTTTCCCAAAAGCATATACACTCATCGTTTCAGCATCTTTTTTTTTCCAATAAGGTGTAGGTTACGTTTGTCGCTTAAAAGCACTTCGTAATTTGACTCATTGTGAAACTTTTCTAAGAAGGCTAAGAGTGAGACTTTTTCCCCAAGGCTCTTATCCCGGAATAGATTCTGCTTGAAATGGAAGCTTTTTCGATAGAACGAAAGCTTTCTCACCATGTGTTGCTTAGTATTTATTTGACCACTACAGGGAGTAAATTTGAGTCTGTCTAAAAATTTGGCTTTTTAAGTGACGTACTTTCCGCTGTTTAAGCCCGAATACAACGGATACAATTATACAAATTCATCAAAATTCAACAGATCGCTGGTTGTTAGTTTTTATAAACCAGTCTTTCTGAGAAACCTTTAATCAATTGTTCTAATTTTTTTTTTTGTAAAATTTATTTATAAATGCATTTATTTAGTAGACGGGAATTTTTGCAACAAAGAGAAAGCAAAATGCAAATATACATTGAAGCCCAGCACTGCTAGTTCTGTTATGCTGGGCGGATGTGCATTGACGGTTTCATGGTGTATTTGCACAGAGTTCTATCTATGTCACGAAAAGTTCTTACGTATCAAGTCTATTTTCAGTTTACTGTTTATTAGTGACAATGTCGCAGCGCTCCGTATAGCTTTAGCTTAGTTAAAAGCGATGTATCTCCCATGAATATTTTTCGTGGGCCTCATCATCTAGAACAAATAGCCATAAGAACTTGGGAAAGAGATAATCCGATCGTAAATCAAAATTTTTAGTGCCTGTTCTAACGGTAAAATCTGGTCATGGGCGGTGGGGAGGGGTATCTGCAGCAAGAATAACTGAGCTCATATATGTTATCCGGACGTGCAGCGCAGGTTTCAAGCTCCTGTCTACAAAAATGTGGAATTTTGCATTATTTTTTTTTGCCAGAAGGAAGATCAGGGATGCGTGTTCGGTTGTTTTTGTTTCTTTTGTTTTTGTTTTCCTTGGGTTATCACAATGAATCAATGTTCCTAGAAGATTAGATGAGGGCTCATTTAAACGGAAATTAATACTTCTATTGCCCTTCTTGAGTGACCAAAAACATTGAAGGGCGACTATCCCCCTCCCACACCCCTTTTTCTCTAATGACATCCAATCAAAGTTCTGAGATAGCCTTCTTCTTCAACATAATTGAAAGGTCTGATTTAGGCTATATAACTTGCTCAATGTTTACATATAGTATTTGTTACTGGAAAATATACGGAAGTTTTTCACGGCGGAATTTTCTGTGGGGAGAATATCTCACGGGGAGAATTTTCCGTGGGAAGGAAAGTTTCCGAAAAGATATTCCAAGGGAAATTTTACAAGGTGAAGAAGGAAGGGGATTTCGCGGCATAATTTGAAAAACAGTTAGATTTCTTTAAGAAAAACTGCTCAAACACAAGGGCCGTTGAATTTGAATGGGAAGTATTTTTAAAGATCCTTATGACTTTAGCTTAAAAAGTGATGGATTGAGGGGAGAGCATCCCCCCTCATATACGGAATAATTTCTGACATTTTTAAGTTTTAATGCTGCTCCTTACCTTCAGTTGATTTCTTTTGAATCTTATTTCAGAAACAAACGGTGAAAATTGTAACTCGCTGTGGTGTTCATATTTCGCTCCTCCTTCTTCCCAGGTCAATGTAATAAAGAATAATGTTTTATACATTAACATCTTTATAACTATCAACTCTAACGGCTAAAAAAATGGCCAGAAAACATTATTTAAACTATTCCCAAGACTCACGGAGGGAGTAAATGACATGTTTTTGGTCTCTTACTCCAATGCTTGCACGAAAAGGCAAATCTATAATCTGATGGCCGGGATAAAAGATCTTTACTGTACTGAGGAAATTGCTGTTCTACTTCCGTCGATTGTAAAACATGGCAAGTCTACGTAAAACAGGGACATTGAAGTTCACATACAGTACTCACAGATGCTGACACCAGATTTTTTTTCTTTTTTTTTATTAATGCCAATTATGATACTCTTCATCTGAGATCATAGAGGAAGTCATTACCTATCTGTGAGGGGAAATGATAAACTTTAAGACTTTGCCTGAAAATTGAGAGTTGTTTGACGACAAATTTCATGCCTGCAGAGTTATTTTTCTCGGTTCGGGTGAAAACTTCTTTTTTTCTGATGGTGCCTGGTATTTTGGGTTAAGCTAATGAGTGCTGCAAGCACAGGCGATTAGGTTGGGAAACTGAGATTCCCGAGGTCAATTCAGAGCGGTCAAAATCATTGTAGCTTGATCTGTTGCTAAGAGGCAGGAATAAGGAAGGGAGCTGCTAACTCTAAAACATAACGAGCCTCAATCAGGCCTATAAGAAATACCTTTAGTTATTTAGCTCAGCCACACATGGTTCTGATGAAAATTTTAACTCATGCATGTTTGAGGACATGGAGAAAATCAAGGTCCTCTCTTCCATGCTTAAGTAAAAAACAAGCTTTTTTAACTGGAAGTAAGGAGCGACATTAAAACTTAAAATGAACAGAAACTATTCCGTAGATGAAAGGGGCTGTCCCCTCCTTAACGCTTCGCTCTTTACGCTAAAGTTCAAATTTTGGTCCAATTCTTTAAGAATGACCTCTTAATCACAAATGCCGTTAATTAGAATAAATAGCTCTGATGACTTTAATTTGATAGCTCTGATGACTTTAATAAATAGCTCTGATGACTCAAAAAAAAACTTTAGCGTAAAGAGCGAGGTAATGACTAGAAGGTGAACCCAATCATATATGCAATAATTTCTGTTCGTTTTAAATTTTGATATTGGCTCCTTACTTTCAGTTGAAAAAACTGTTTTGTCTATTATTTAATTTCTGGTCGTTTTTTTTATCTAAAGCTGGAAAATCCGGCACCCCCTCATAGTAATGTCCCTTCCCCCTTGAATACTTCCTCCATGGAAAGATCCTCCCACGTAACCCTCAACCCCTCCCCCAACTACCAGAAAAAATCCCCCTAGAAAAATTATGTATACTTCCCAATAACCAATACTATATGTAAACATTGGGCAAGGTTCATAACTTGCAGACCTTCCCCCGAGGACTGTGGGGGATTAAGTCATCCTCAAAGACATAGTTATTATATTTTTTAACAATTCTGAACAAAATGGCTATCTCAAAATTTTGATCGGGTGACTTTGAGAAAATAATGAGCGTGGGAGGGGGCCTAGCTGTCGTCCATTTTTTTTTATTGCTTAAAAAGTGCACTAGAACTTTTTAGTTTCATTCGAATGAGCCCTCTCGCGATATTCTAGGACCACTGGTTCGATACGATCCCCCCTGGGAAAAAAAATCCGTGATCTTTCTTCTTGCAAAAAATACAAAATTCCACATTTTTGCAGATGGGAGCTTGACACTTCTATAGTAGGGTTCTCTAATACTCTGAATCTGATGGTGTGATCTTCATTAAAGTTCTATGACTTTTAGGGGTAATTTTTACCGTAACTTTTTACGAGTAAGAATAAACTTGGTGAAACTTATATAATTGAAATCATCACAAAAATCTGATTCTTTTGATGAATCTATTAGTATCGAAATTTTGTTTTTAAAATTTCGGTTACTCTTGAGCCGGGTCACACCTTACTTACAGTTCGTTACTACGAACTGTTTGATTATTTGAGAATAGCAAGTAAGATCCCCGTTAATGCACTATTACTGATATCATAGGCTTTTTTTACTCTTTAAAAAGAAAGGGGAAAACCTAGCCATGATATCAAATTAGAGTGCTTTACTAAGTTGCACAAACATAACAGAAAAGTTGCCAACTGATTGGGGTTTATTGTCATGTTCAAGCTAGATTTTAGCAATTGTACTCCAGACCTACAATTCAGACTCACTCGATCTTGCAGTGGAATTATGTCTTTCGTAGTCTCATAATTCGTGTCAGAAGAAGCTAATATCTTCCAAGATGACTTTGCCAGTAAACTTGACGTTAGTAAGACGTGATTCCCTCATGTCAAGAGTTGACAGAAGAAACCAACAAGCTAAATACACAAACACATTGTTTAATGCACATCTTAACAGGTATATTTGAGAGACCTCTAAGAGAGACTAGCTGCAACCAGCGAGCAAGAGATAGAAAGGCTGCACCTCAAAGTGGCTACCTACAATTCAAATTGTCACACCCTTCAGGGGTAACATTAAGAACCCACATGGAGTGTGAGACGGCCAAAAAAATACCAAGTTGTTGAGCGAGCCTTGGATAGCGTGCAAATGTCAAACCAGCAGTAACTATCGTCATGCTACAACAGCTAATCATGAGGTAAAGGGGAGGGAGACTTAAACTGTTCATAGATTGTCGGCAAAGAAAATGACAATCGGCAAATTTATTCTGAAAGTGCTCCTAGAAAACAAGCGATAGAGTGGGTAAGAAAAGCGGAATCTCCTGGGTTTAGTAGAATCTTTTTAGTAAAGAGAAAGTCAGGAGGCTGGTAAATTTACTAGATTTGTCTACTCTCAAAACTATCTTGGGATGAAACATGTATATAAGAAGACTCCAAAATTAATCATACAACTTATGAATTCAATAAGACATGTTTCTTGGACAAGGAAGACACGTGTCCAAACCTGTCACTGACCCCACACAAAGCCAAAGGATTTGGGACAGCAAGACTCGAACCCTTGTTTGAAAGGACATAGGATCGCAAGTCCAAAGTACTATCCATTCGGATTGGTTGGCATCCAATAGTCGGGGGATGATACTTCCAAGATCAAAAATCGCTAGTATCAGGTAATCTGTTGCTGGAGAAAATGAAAATCACAAAAATATGTCACGCTATCAAACTAAAATGAAGGAACATAAAAAGAAACTAAAATTTCTAGTTAATAGTCCTGCTCCAAACAGAATATGACTGGAAGGATAAAATGTTAATATCTACTTAGAACACAATGCACATTTTTGGTTGCAAGAGAGGATTGTCGATTCTTAATTATACGAACTTCTATTTACTTATATGAATATACTTGGTATAATAATAAAAGTATGTCAACTAAATACCTGTTTATATCTGAGGTAGGACAATAAATATCTAGCTCAGAAATCTTTTGCTCTGAAATCTATTGACTGATAGCACCAGCTTATATATAGTTCCAACTTCTAACTAGCCATAAGAAAATGTTACAAGGAAGGTTGGCAGAGTCCTATTTGCAGCAGTTTATATTGATTCATCATAGGCAGCGCAATCGTGCTGCCTAAGTAAAAAATGATGATGGCACAATGGGTTAGACCAGGGCACTTCCTAACGAAGTTGTCGTAGAAACTTTGAAAAGGGCTCATTTGATTGCCCTTGGCTAGTGCCCTTTTTACTACTCGAAAGGGATTGGAAGGCAACTAACACCCCTTCCACGCCCACCATTTCCCGAAAGACATCCAACCAAAATGTTGAGATACCCATTTTGTTCAGCGTAGTTGATTTCCAAATAGAAATTATGTTTTTGAGGAGGACACTCCCCCACAGCACTCAGGGCAAGGGTTGTAAGTTATGCCCTGGGGGCATATAAGGTTTTTATAGAAAGTGTTGTCGTAGAAACTTCAAAAAGGGTTCATTCTATTGGAAATGGAAATGGCTAGTGATCTTTTAATAGTCGAAAGTAATTGGAGGGCAACTAACCCCCCTCTCACGCCCACCATTTTCCCAAACACATACAATCAAAATTTTGAGACAGCCATTTTTTTCAACTTGGTTGAAAGTTCTTTGAATTATATCTTTGAGGATGACAAACCCCCACAGCCCTCAGGACAAGGGTTGTAAGTTATGCCCTGGGAACATTTAAGGTTTTCATAGAAAGGGTTGTCGTAAAACTTCAAAAAGGACTCTTTCGATTGAAAATGGAAAGGGCTAGTGAATTGAAGCCCTTTTCAATGCTTGAAAGTAATTGAAGGGTAACTAACCCCCCTCTCAAGCCCACCATTTCCTCAAACACATCTAATCAAAATTTTAAGATATTCATTTTGTTCAACGTAGTTAAAAGTTCTGAAAATTAGACCTTTTAGGATGACAACCCCCTCAGAGCCCTCAGTGCAAGGATTATAAGTAAAACCCTGGGGGCATATAAGGTTTTGTAGATAGTGTTGTCGTAGACGCTTCAAAAAGGGCTCATTTGATTGGAAATTGAAAGGGCTAGTGCCCTTTTTAATAGTCGAAAGTGAATTGACAGGAACTAACTAATCTGAGCAACTAACTAATCTAATTAATCTGAGTAGGGTTCTAAACCCTATGCTTTCTAAAAGCCAGAATATAATTTGTGCCATGTACGATTAATTAATATTAAGATTTTAAGGAATAAATATCAGCATATGTATATTAAACTGACAATGCACATTTTTTTCAGGAAATTCATTTGAATTTTTTTCAGTAAAGTAAAAAATATATTCTGGCTTTTAGAAAGCATAGGGTTTAGAACCATACTCAGATTAATTTTTGCTCGTTTTAAGTTTGACTTATTTCAATTTCTGTTTGTTTTGGGTTTCATTTATTTCTTGATACTGATTTTAGGTAGTTGTATGCTTGGTAGATTATTTTATTCTATTTTTGGTTTAATGGAGTTCTTTACTTTTTTTTGAAAACTTGTTTGTGCAAAAAGTTTTTTTTATTAATTTATATTAACAGACGGAATTTACATGGGCAGTTTGTTAACTAAATAGCTTTTTTATGTTTGAGGTAAGACGAATAATATATAGTTTCAGTTCGTGCTGCAATGTCGGAGCTAAGAGTATCCGTGTGAGTACCCAGGGGTACCCAGATTCTGTAAGGTGGGAAATAAGAGTACCCAGTAACACATAATCCAACTTCTGGATATGAAGAAAACTCCACAAGAAAGAACGTATAATTTCGATTGCAGCCATTTATATTATTTCGAACCAGTGTTTGTATAGCATCAGGAGGCAGCTCATATGAACGTGTAATTCAGATTTCGAATGCCCTTTCAAGTAACATCAGAGATCGAGAAAAAGTAAAGAGTGTATTTCTACCATGATGGGCCGTATCACAACAGTATAGACCTGAAAAGGGCCGAAATGCCATCGAGAGAGCATTTTGAGATAACTACCTCCCAGTTTCAGAGGCCATGCTACTCCGCAGTGGCACATTTGTCCTTAAACATATGTTTGTATGTGTTCTGAGTCCGCTGAGGATAAACAGTCATTGTAGATCGCTTATACAGTAATACAGCTATATAATATCTAATAGTTCAATACGGAACCAACTATCTGAAACTTTAAGCCCCAATATTCAGGAAATTGTAAGCAGGGTCGTTTCCTGTATTTAATAAACTTTCAATATACTTTTCACCTCAAAGCAATTTCAAAATCTAAATATGTTAAGAATTAATTAAAAAAAACTTTTTCCACAAAATGAGTTTTTCAAAGAAAAGTAAAGAACTCCATTAAACAAAAAATGATCAAAAATAAAATCAAATAATATACCAAGCTCGAAACTACCACAACTCAGCACCGATAAAAAAATGAAACACAAAACGAACAGAAATTACAATAAATAAACGAGTCAAAATCAAAACGAGCAGAAATTAACAAAAGTTGGGCGCAAAACCCCTATGCCTTCCCAAGGCCAGAACAAAATTTGCGCTTTACTGAAAAAAATACAAATGAATGTGCATTGTCAGTTTAATATACATATACTGATATTTAGTAATCAAAATGTTAAAATTATTTGATTTATCAAAGTTATAAAAGTAAAAACATTTATATTTTTTTCAGTAAGTACAAATTTTATTCTGGCCTTGGGAAGGCATATGGGTTTTGCACCCAACTTATGTTAATTTTTTGCTCGTTTTGAGTTTGATTCGGTTATTTATTTTAATTTCTGTTCGTTTTGTGTTTCATTTATTTATCAATGCTGATTTGTGGTAGTTTCGAGCTTGGTAGATTATTTGGTTTTATTTTTGCTCATTTTTGTTTAATGGAGTTCTTTACTTTTCTTTGAAAAACTTACTTTGTGGAAAAAGTTTTTTAAATTAATTTCTGTTCGTTTTATATTGACATAGTCTTTTTAGGGAAAAAGAAAATAACACTTTAAATCTTTTCGTTTTTTAAGACTTTATAGTTTGGCCTGCTATTTGTATGCTGGAGAAAAAGTTTAAGCAATTTTTAACAATATACACCAATTTAAAAATCTGGACACAAATAGTACTGTTTAACTTAGTTTCATACCTCCTCTAGTTGACCTGAAATGGAAAACTTGATACCATTCGCAAAAAAATCTGTTTACATTCTTTGATAGCTTTGATGCACTTGCACTATTTTGATTTGGTTAAATTTTAAGAGCAGAAGTAGCCTCGGAAGTTTGAACATAATACGTTCAGTTGTTCTTGGGATACTGCTGAGATGCCTTATTGGGAATTAGCATTATCACATCGCATTTTGATTTAATCTTGAGGCAACATTTAGCTTTTAAACATAATGGGCAAATGGGAGAGTGGGAGTGGAAGGGGGATTAGTTGCCCTCCAATCACTTTCGACTGTTAAAAAGGGAATCAGCCTTTTCTATTTCAATCGAATGAGCCCCTTTCGAAGTTCCCACAACAACTCCTTCGATACGAAGTGCCCTGGTCTAAACAACAACAACAACAAAATATTACTAATCACTTTCAACTATTAAAAAGGGCACTAGCCCTTTGAATTTCAAATCAAATGAGCCCTTTTCTGAAGTTTCTACGACAACATCTTCTATAAAAACCTTATATACCCCCAGGGCATAACTTAAAACCCTTGCCCTGAGGGCTGTGGGGGAGTATCGTCCTCAAAAACATATTTTCTATCTGTCAATCAACTACGCTGAAGAAAATGGCTATCTAAAAATTTTTATTGGATGTGTTTGGGGGAAAGATGAGCGTGGGGGGTCTATTTGCCCTCAAATCACTTTCGACTATTAAAAAGGGCACTAGCCCGTTGAATTTCCAATCGAATGAGCTTTTTTTGAAGTTTCTACGACAATACCTTCTATAAAAACATTATATGCCCCCTGGGCATAACTTAAAAGCCTTGCCCTGAGGGTTGTGGGGGAGTGTCCTCCTCAAATATATATTTTCTATCTGGGAATCAACCACGCTGAACAAAATGGCTATCTTAAAATTTTGATTGAATGTGATTGGGTGAATGATGGACATGGGGGGGGGCTAGTTGCCCTCCAATCACTTTCAACTATTAAAAAGGACACTAGCCCTTGGATTTTCCAATTAAATGAGCCCCTTTTGAAGTTTCTATGACAACGCCTTCCATAAAAACCTTATATACCCCAGGACATAACTTAAAACCCTTGCCCTGAGGGTTGTGGGGGAGTGTCCTCCTCAAAAACGTATTTTATATCTGCAAATCAACTACGCTGAACAAAAGGGCTATCACAAAAATTTTAATTGGATGTGTTTGGGAGAATAATGGGCGTGGGGCAGGGGATAGATCCCCTCCAATCACTTTTGACTATTAAGAATAGAACTAGCTCTTTGAATTTCCAATCAAACGAGCCCCTTTTGAAGTTTCTATGACAACGCCTTCTATAAAAACCTTATATACCCCAGGATATAACTTAAAACCCTTGACCTGAGGGTTGTTGGGGAGTGTCCTCCTCAAAAACATATTTTCTATCTGGAAATCAACTACGCTGAACAAAATGGCTATCTCGAAACTTTAATTGGATGTCTTTAGGGGAATGAGGGGCTTGGGGCAGGGGCTAGATCCCTCCAATCACTTTTGACTATTAAAAATAGAACTAGCTCTTTGAATTTCCAATCAAATTAGCCCCTTTTGAAGTTTCTATGACAACGCCTTCTATAAAAACCTTATATGCCCCAGGATATAGCTTAAAACCCTTGCCCTAAGGGTTGTTAGGGAGTGTCCTCCTCAAAAACGTATTTTCTATCTGGAAATCAACTACGCTGAACAAAATGGCTATCTCAAAATTTTAGTTCGATTTGTTTGGGAGAATATTGGGCGTGGGGCAGGGGCTAGATCCCCTCCAATCACTTTTGACTATTAAGAATGGAACTAGTCCTTTGAATTTCCAATCAAATTAGCCCCTTTTGAAGTTTCTATGACAACGCCTTCTATAAAAAGGTTATATACCCCAGGATATAGCTTAAAACCCTTGACCTGAGGGTTGTTGGGGAGTGTCCTCCTCAAAAACATATTTTCTATCTGGAAATCAACTACGCTGAACAAAATGGCTATCTCAAAATTTTATTTGGATGTGTTTGGGGGAATTAAGGGCGTGGGGGGGGAGGCTAGTTGCCCTCCGATCACTTTCGACTATTAAAAAGGGCACTAGCCCGTTGAATTTCCAATTGAATGAGCTTTTTTGAAGTTTCTACGACAATACCTTCTATAAAAACATTATATGTTCCCTGGGCATAACTTAAAACCCGTGCCCTGAGGGTTGTGGGGGAGTGTCTTCCTCAAAAACATACTTTCTATCTGGAAATCAACCACGCTGAACAAAATGGCTATCTCAAAATTTTGATTGGATGTGTTTGGGTGAATGAGGGACGTGGGGGGGCTAGTTGCCCTCCAATCACTTTCAACTATTAAAAAATGCACTATCCCATTGAATTTCCAGTTAAATGAGCCCTATTTAAAGTTTCTATGACAACGCCTTCTATAAAAACTTTATATACCCCAGGATATAACTTAAAACCTTTGCCCTGAGGGTTTTTGGGGAGTGTCCTCCTCAAAAACGTATATTCTATTTGGAAATCAATTACGCTGAACAAAATGGCTATCTCAAAATTTTATTTGGATGTGTTTGGGGGAATTAAGGGCGTGGGGGGGAGGCTAGTTGCCCTCCGATCACTTTTGAATAATAAAAAGGGGAATAGCCCGTTGAATTTCCAATCGAATGAGCTTTTTTGAAGTTTCTACGAAACTGCTTTCTATAAAAACATTATATGCCCCCTGGGTATAACTTAAAACCCTTGCCCTGAGGGTTGTTGGGGAGTTTGCCCCTCAAAAACATAGTTTCTATCTGGAAATTAATTACGCTGAACAAAATGGCTATCTCAACATTTTATTTGGATGTGTTTGGGGGAATTAAGGGCGTGGGGGGGGAGGCTAGTTGCCGTCCAATCACTTTCGACTAATAAAAAGGGGAATAGCCCGTTGAATTTCCAATTGAATGAGCTTTTTTGAAGTTTCTACGAAAATGCCTTCTATAAAAACATTATATTCCCCCTGGGTATAACTTAAAACCCTTGCCCTGAGGGTTGTGGGGGAGTGTCTTCCTCAAAAACATATTTTCTATCTGGAAATCAACTACGCTGAACAAAATGGCTATTTCAAAATTTTGATTCGATGTGATTGGGTGAATGATGGACGTGGGGGGGGGGCTATTTGCCTTCCAGTCAATTTCGACTATTAAAAAACGTACTATCACTTTTAATTTCCAATCAAGTGAGCCCCCTTTAAAGTTTATATGACAATGGTTTCTATAAAAACCTTATATACCCCAGGACATAACTTAATACCCTTGCCCTGAGGGTTGTTGGGGAGTGTCCTCCTCAAAAACGTATATTCTATCTGGAAATCAATTACGCTGAACAAAATGGCTATCTAAAAATTTTGATTGGATGTATTTCGGCGAATGATGGGCATGGGGGGGGGCTAGTTGCCCTCCAATCACTTTCTACTATTAAAAAGGGTACTAGCCCTTTGAATTTCCAATCGAATGATTTTTGAATTTTCACTCAAAATTTTAATTGGATATGTTTGGGGGACTGAGGGGCCTGGGTGGGGGGACTAGTTGCCCTCCAATCACATTTGACTATTAAAAATGGCACTAGCAACTCCAGCGTTATGTTTAGTGAGTCCTTTTTGAAGTTTATACGACGGATGATTTGATATGAGGTGCCCGGGTACGGAGAGAACAAAAAACAAGACATTGTGCCCACGTCGTTCTTTACTCAGGCAGCGCTAGCGCGCTGCCTATGATAAAGGTGGGCGCAAGAGGGGGGTTTGTTACCGTCCAATCACTTTCAACTATTAAAAAGGGCACTAGCACTTTGAACTTCCAATCAAATGAGCCTTTTTTGAAGTTTCTATGACAATGCCTTCTATAAAAACCTTATATACCCCCAGGGCATAACTTAAAACCCTTGCACCGAGATTTGTGGGGGAGTGTCGTCCTCAAAAACATATTTTCTACCTAGAAAACAACTACGTTGAACAAAATGGCTATCTCAAAATTTTGATTGGCTGTGTTTGGGGGAATGCGGGGCGTGGGGGGGGGCTAGCTGCCCTCCAATCACTTTTGACTATTAAAAAGGGCACTAGCCCTTTGAATTTCCAATCGAATGAGCCTTTCTTGAAGTTTCTACGACAACTCCTTCTATAAAAACCTTATATGCCCCCAGGGCATAACTTAAAACCCCTGCCCCGAGGGTTGTAGGGAAGTGTCCTCCTCGAAAACATATTTTCTATCTTGAAATCAACTACGCTGAACAAAATGTCTATCTCAAAATTTTGATTAGATGTGTTTGGGGGAATAAGGGGCGCGGGGGGGGGGGGCTAGTTGCCCTCCAATCACTTTCGACTATTAAAAAGGGCACTAGACCTTTGAATTTCCAATCAAATGAGCATTTTTTGAAGTTTCTACGACACCTTCTATAAAAACCTTATATTCCGTCAGGGCAGAACATACAACCCTTGACCTGTGGGTTGTGGGGGAGTGCCCTCCTCAAAAAGATATTTTCTGTCTGGAAATAAACTACGATGATTAAAATAGCTATCTCAAAATTTTTTTTCGATGTGTTTGGGGAAATGATGGGTGTGGGAGAGGTGTTAATTGCCCTCCAATCACTTTCGACTATTAAAAAGGGCGCTAACCACTCGAATTTGCAATCGAATGAGCCCTTTTCGAACTTTTTACTACAACTCCTTCGATACGAAGTGCCCGGGTATGGAGGAAAAAAAACAACAAAAAACAAAACAACAAATTGTGCCCACATCGTTCTTTACATAGGCAGCGCTAGGGCGCTGCCTATGATTCAGTTTTAATGTTCACCTACAGTGAGAAGATGTGATACAACCGTTTGTCTTTTCTGCCCTTTTGACTATTACATTCAAATCCCTCCCCCTTCCCTTCTTGAACTTATTAATCTACTGGTAAACATTAAAAACAAACGATAACTCTAATAGTTACCCAGTCAGGATCCCCATAACTATCTGAGCAGATATTTATGATTTGCTCCACCAAAGGAACGGAAACCTTTCTCTGAAGTTACAAAGGATGGTAAGCATTAAAAAGATAATGGTAAGTGCTATTAGTTGTTTTCTAGGCATCGGAAATTCCATATGAGTACCATATTAACTAACAAAACATCCAAAAATGAAAACTAATTGAAACGTTCTAACCCTATACGTAAATCTAAGCCCTTTGCCAAATATTTTTGACGTTCCAAAAATATATATAAAGCACCTGTTCATGTTTTATAATTGAACCATGATTTGTTTTCAGAAAATTCAGAAATATCTGAAGCGTAAAAATTTCCAATAGCGTTATGTGTTTTCAATGAAGTGCTAGCTTCACTCAAACATACAAGAAAAATCTTAGGGTGCAAACAGCTTGAGTTTTACCTTTGATTAACTTGAAAAACATTTTCCAAAAAAATATTTTTTTTAAAGAAAATTAAAGACACAAAATTTGAAGTCCCCCTGCCTCTTTTTTCCCCACGGCACCTGAAAGTTTCAACTTCATCCTACAAGCTGTTCCCAAAATGTTGTAGATATACGAATTTGATGAATGCAGATATACTACTTCAATGATATACTATTTCGGGAGCGAATAAGCCATATTGTGACAGACGTTAATGTCTAAGAAAATGGGGTGCTAAATTGAACACTTTTCGAGAATTTTAAATCAATTAATGACTCCCAACACACGAAGGTCTTTCAGAATACACCACTTGTCCAATTCCAACAGTCCTTTTGACTGAAATTAAATAAAAAAAACGAGTTTTTTAAACTGAAAGTAAGGAGCGACATTAAAACTTAAAACGAAAAGAAATTATTCAGTATATGAAAGGGGCTGTCCCCTCCTCAACGCCTCGCTCTTTACGCTAAAGTTTTTTATTGTTTTAAAAAATGAAGTTGTGAGACAGAGTCAAACTTTAGCCTAAAGAGCGAGGCGTTGAGGAGGGGATAGTCCCTTTCATATACGGAATAATTTCTGTTCGTTTTAAGTTTTAATGTCGTTCCTTACTTTCAGTTTAAAAAACTTGTTATTTTATTTAATTTTTGAATGTTTTTTAATAAATGCAGGTTTTGATCTTGGTTCACCGTACATGAATAATTAAAAAAAAATTCATATTAATTTACTTTTATTTAGTTAAATGGCTTTCTCGAAACTTGTTTAATTTTATTTACGAACGTTTTTATTAGTAATAAATATACGTATATGAAAGGGACTGTCCGCTCCTCAACACCTCGCTCTTTACACTAAAGTTTTTTATTGTTTTAAAAAATAGAGTTATGAGAAAGAGTCACACTTTAGCGTAAAGAACGAGGCATTGAGGGGGGGGGGGACCGCCCCTTTCATTTACGGAATAATTTCTGTTCGTTTTAAGTTTTAATGTCGCTCCTTACTTTCAGTTTAAAAAACTTGTTTTTTTTATTAAATTCTTGAACGTTTTTGAACAAATGCAGGTTTTGATCTTGGCTCACCGTACATGAATAATTAAAACAAAATTTTCATATTAATTTACTTTTATTTAGTTAAAAGGCTTTCTTGAAACTTGTTTAATTTTATTTACGAACGTTTTTATTAGTAATAAATATGCAGTTGAAATACTTGTTTTTTTATATTAAATTTCTGATCTTTTTTTAAATAATGCTGGGAAGTCCGGCGTCCCCTTTATAGCAATGTCCCTTCCCCCATGAAAACTTCCTTCATGGAAAGATCCTCCCACATAACCCCCGACCCACACCTCTCCCCCCCTACCAGGAAAAATCTCCCCTGAAAACGTCTGTATACTTCCAAATAGCCAATACTATATGTTAACATTGGGTAAAATTCATAAGTTTCAGCCCTCCCCCCGGGAAGTTAGGGGGATTAAGTCATCCTAAAAGACATACTTATTATATTTTCGAACATGCTGAACAAAATGGCTATCTCAAAATTTTGATCAGGTGACTTTGGGAAAAAAAATGAGCGTGGGAGGGGGCCTAGTTGCCCTCCATTTTTTTTGGTCACTTAAAAAGGGCACTATAACTTTTAATTTCCATTCCAATGAGCCCTCCCACGATATTCTAGGATAACTGGGTCGATACGATCACCCCTGGGGAAAAAAAAACAAAAACAAACAAATAAACACGCACCCGTGATCTTTCTTCTGGCAAAAAATGCAAAATTCCACATTTTTGTAGATGGGAGCTTGAAACCTCTACAGTAGGGTTCTCTGATACGCTGAATATGATGGTGTGATTTTCATTAAGGTTCTATAACTTTTAGGGGGTCTTTCCTCCTTTTTTCGAAAATCAGCCAAATTTTCTCAGGCGCCTAACTTTTGATGGGTAGGAATCAAACGTGATGAAGCTTATATATTTGAAATCAGTATTAAAATCTGATTCTTTTGATGTATCTATTAGTATCAAAATACCGTATTTTAGAGTTTCGGTTACTATTGAGCCGGGTCGCTCCTTACTTACAGTTCGTTACCCCGAACTGTTTGATTTTAACTAGTTTTTCTGGTATTATTTACAAGTTCATTGAAGACGCAAGTTTCAAAGAGCCCATTCAAGTTTTAGATTCGACGTTTATCCAATGTTTCTAATTAATGGTCTATTTTCCTGGCAAGAATAATAGCCTGACTTAGTTTCTGGTTTGACCTGTCAGCGGCCTGGGAAATTGCCAGGTGCACCGGCTAGAAGTATCTGCCAAAAAAAAATTACGGAAATCACCTGTATCAACCACAATGAATTTATAACAATTTTCTAGATCTAACTTTGTTCAAAGCCCTAATTTATAGAGTTTACGTATATAAAAGAAGCCTGCAATGACGTTGCTGAAAGGGGAGAAAACGAAATAAAAAATAATCGAAGTTATTCGGGATCTGTTTTAAATCTTTATCTAACAGATGAGTATGCACTCTGAGTAAAGACAAGTAAGCAGCTATTATATGATTAAATAAAAAAAAAGGTTTTCAACTGAAAGTAAGCAGCAACATTAAAACTTAAAGCGAACAGAAATTAGTCTGTATATGAGGGAAATATCACCCGGTGCGCTAAGGTCTTAAAGCTCTCTAAAAATACTTTTCATTCAAAATCAAGAGTCCTTGTTTTTGAGTAGTCTTTCCTAAAGAATCAGGACAAAAAGTCAAACTTTAGCGTAAAGAGCGAGGGTTGAGGAGGGGAAAACTCTTCTTATACACAGAATAATTACTGTTCATTAAGGTTTAATATTGCTCCTTACTTTCAGATGACTTTCTTACTTTTCCTTACTTTCAGTTTATATTTAATTTCTGACTGCTTTTCAGGTCATGCCAGGAAATCCCCGCCCCGTGTACCATATCTCTTGGAAATTTCCTCCGGAGACTTTCCTCCCTACGAAAATGTTTTTCGTGGAAAATCCTCCTCCTCCCTCCTCGCAGAAGATTAACACGAAAATGTTTGTATCAGAGGCAACGCTGTAGCGTTGCCTATAGTAAAAGCCATACGGCTCCAATATTTTTTTTTCTTTTTTTCCCAGAGGCACTTCATATGGAAGGGGTCGTCGTAGAAACTTCAAAGGGGGCTCATTCGATTGGAAATCGAGAATTCCAGTGCTCTTTTTAATACTCGAAAATGATTGCAGGGCAATTAGCCCCTTCCCCCACGCCCATTATTCCCCCAAACACATCCAATCAAAATTTTGAGATAGCCATTTTGTTCCGCATAGTTGATTTCCAGATAGAAAACATATTTTTGAGGAGGACACTCCCCCCCAACCCTCAGGGCATGGGTTTTAAGTTATGCCCTGGGGGCATATAAGGTTTTTATAGAAGGTGTTGTCGTAGAAAATTCAAAACAGGCTAATTTGATTGGAAATTAAAGGGCTAGCGCCTTTTTTAATAGTCGAAAGTGATTGGAGTGCAACTAGCCCATCATTTCCCCAAACACATCCAATCAAAATTTTGAGACAGCCATTTTGTTCTGCGTAGTTGATTTCCAGATAGAAAATATATTTTTGAGGAGAACACTCCCCCAAAACCCTCAGTGCAAGGGTTTTAAGTTATGCCCTGGGGGCATATAAGGTTTTTATAGAAGGCGTTGTCGTAGAAAATTCAAAATAGGCTCATTCTATTGGAAATTAAAGGGCTACTGCCCTTTTTAATAGTCGAAAGTGATTGGAGGGCAACTGGCCCCTCCCCCTACGCCCATCATTCCCCCAAACAAATCTAATCAAAATTTTGAGATAGCCATTTTGTTCAGCGTAGTTGATTTTCACATAGAAAATATTTTTTTGAGGAGGACACTCCCCCAAAACCCTCAGGGCAAGGGTTTTAAGTTATGCACTGGGGGCATATAAGGTTTTTGTAGAAGACCTTGTCGTAGAAACTTCAAAAAAGGCTCATTTGATTGGAAATTCAAAGGCTAGTGCCCTTTTTAATAGTAGAAAGTGATTGGAGGGCAACTAGCCCCCCCCCGCGCCCATCATTCCCCCAAACACATCCAATCAAAATTTTGAGATAGCCATTTTGTTCAGCGTAGTTGATTTTCACATAGAAAATATTTTTTTGAGGAGGACACTCCCCCACAACCCTTAGGGTAGGGGTTTTAAGTTATGCCCTGGGGGCATATAAGGTTTTTGTAGAAGGTGTTGTCTTAGAAACTTCAAAAAAGACTCATTCGATTGGAAATTCAAAGGACTAGTGTGCTTTTTAATAGTCGAAAGTGATTGTAGGGCAACTAGCCCCCCCCCACCCACGCCCATCATTCCCCCAAACACATCCTTAAAACTTAAATTGAATATACAAATCAAGTTTGAATCGAACAAAAATAACTACAAACAAGAGTTTGGGCATCGCCTCACTGCAGAAGCCTAAAACCTACTGCGTCATTGGCGCTTTACTGAAAACGAATTATATTACAAATATTTTCTTTTGCATTTAATATTGAAAATAAACATCACAATTACAGTAAAATTTTGAGCTGATGAGGTATCAGCAATTAATATCATTGTACATCAAATATTCAGTTTAATTTAGTAGTTCTTTCCAAGATTGGTCAAGACAAATATAGTTTCACTACAAAAAAAATTTGGATACTGCCCCCTTCTTTAACTGGAAAAATCTAAAGCCTTCTGTGTCATTGGCGCTTCACTGAAAACGAATTACTCTTATATTACAAATTTATTCTTTTCCAGTTCTTACAGCATTGAAAATGAAAATAAAAATTACAGTGAAAATAAAACCTTGAACTGATGGATCTTTCAACAATTAATATCATTATGTATCTAATTACAATTTGATTTTGTTTATAATTTCCAAGACTGTTCAAGACTCATATAGTTTTCAGTAAGGCGCCAATGACGCAGTAGGTTTTAGGCTTCTGCAGTGAGGCGATACCCAAACTCTTGTTTGTAGTTATTTTTAGTCGATTCAAACTTGTTTGCATATTCAATTTAAGATTCACTCGTTTTAAGATTTATTTATTCATTTACATTAATATATATTGTATGTTTGTTCGCATTGATTGTTTATTTAATTTCTGTTCGTTTTAAGTTTCATTTATACTTTAGTAGCAAACTATTTTTTTCGTTTTAAGCTTGATTTTCATATTCAATCTAAGTACTCGCTTTAAAATCTATTTATTCATTTATATTGTTACTTGTTGTATTTTTTTTTTTTTTTTGGCTATGATTGTTTATTTAATATCTGTTCGTTTTGGGTTTCATCTATTATTTAATAGTAATTTCTGGTCGTTTTTAGATCTCCTGAGCTTAAGTTTAAAATGGCCTTTACTTTTCTTTGAAAAACTTACTTTCGGAAAGTTTTTTTTTAATTAATATCTCTCAATAACGTATGTGAACAATGTGGGGAAATAGCATAACTTACAGCCTTTTTCCTAAGGACTATGGAGGGTCGTGTCATCACAAAAACCATATTTATTGGGCCTTTCAATTATGCTGAATTAAATGGTTATCTTAAAATTTTGATCGTATATCCTTGGGAAAACAATGGGCGTGGGAGGAGACTAGGTGGCCTCTGATCTCTTTGGTCACTTAAAAAAGGCACTAAAACTTTTGATTTCCGTTCGAATGAGCTCTCTTTTGATCCTCTAGGACATTGGTTCAATACGATAATACGATAACATTAAACTTAATGAATTTTATGTTTTTGGAATCACCATAAAAAGTCAATTCTTTCGTATATTAAATAAAAAAAAACAAGTTTTTTAACTGAAAGTAAGAAGCGACGTTAAAACTTAAAACTAACAGAAATTATTCCGTATATGAAAGGGGCTGTCCTCTCCTCAACGCCTCACTCTTTACGCTAAAGTTTTTTATTGCTTACAAAAATAGAGTTGTGGGAAAGTCAAACTTTAGCGTAAAGAGGGAGGCACTGAGGAGGGGACAGCCCCTTTCATATACGGAATAATTTCTGTTCGTTTTAAGTTTTAACGTCGCTCCTTACTTTCAGTTAAAAAACTTGTTTTTTTATTTAATTTTTGAATGTATTTGAATTAATACAGGTTTTAATTTTGGCTCACTGCACATGAATAATCAACACCAAATTTGCATATGAATTATACTTTTATTTGGTTAAATGGCTTTCTCTAACGTTGTTTAAATTTATTTACGAACGTTTTTATTAGTAATAAATATACGTAATTTACGAATTAACTTACGTAACGAACTTCTATGCTCATATATTTTTAATACGTAGGCTATATTAGGGGATGTGCCCCCTAGTCAATACCTCGCTCTTGACGCTAAAGTTCGAATTTTTTTTCCAGTTCTTTAAAAATGACCCATTAATAACAAAGGCCGTTATGTAAAATAAATAGCTTCTATGAAAGTACTAAAAAATCTTTGGCTTAAAGAGCGAGGTATTGACTGGGGGGCGAACCCAATCATATATGTAATATTTTCTGTTCGTTTTAAGTTTTGATGTTGCTCCATACTTTCAGTTGAAAACTTGTTTTTTTTAATTTCTGATATATTTTTTAAATAATGCTGGAAAATCCGGTTTAACCAGGACTCTCTAAAAAAAAAAAAATTATTTTTGGTTTTATTATTCGCATGTTGTTGTGAGTCCTTTTTCTTTTATATATTTTTGTGTTGTTGAGTACGGCCCTTGGACATAGGGCCGAAATATTCATTCAAATTATCTCCACTGTCTTGAAAAAAGATTTCCCTATTGTTCTTCGTGCTTTTGTTGTTTTATGTGGTCTTTGCAGGGGAGGTAAAAGAGAAGGCCTCCTAAATTCTTGTTATCCAGACATATAGCAAAAGAAATAAGAATATTATACCCAAACTTGTTCAAAGCCCGTTTTAAACTCGGGGGAGCGGGGTCTGTATATTCTCGTCATCACATCTACCAGAACCACCGTCATAGAGACACATTTGACCTATTCATAAAATTTTCAGTGGAAAAAATTAGCTAATTTGGGAAAAATTTGAAAACCCACACATTGAGAATGATACGATGCTCTCAATAGATACTCAATGAGTTTGGGATTTATTACGACAATAAGTTTCTTTTAATTAAAATTTAAATATGGTCGTTTTGGTTTGGGCATGTCTCTCTCTATTATTACCTAGTTTATTTTAAACACATTGATTCGTTGGTACTTAAGCGTTATAAATTGTCATAGAATGGTTGCTTTAGATAAAAAAAATGGCAAGTTTGAATATTAAGAACATGGACAGGTGCTTTATATATTTTGATGGAACAAAAATATTTGGTCATAAAAAATTCAAAATTCATCATTTTAGTGTACAAGGGCTTAAAACCTCTTCAACAAGGTTTTCTGATGAGCTACATTTGATGATATAGTTTTCATAAAGACCACACCCGTTTGATGGTGGTCTGGCCCTTTTTGAAAATGTTTTAAGTTTTCTCAGGATCGTAACTTTTGGTGGGTAGCTTCAAACTATATGAATCTCACGCATTAGAATCACCGTGAAGAGCTGATTCTTCTGAGGTATATATTGTTATCAAAACTCCTTTTTTAGAGTTTAAGTTTGTTTTTTCCAAGAGTATCATTTTGTTTACACATAAATTTACAAGAAGTGAGAGCCAGAGAGCCTTTAGACTCGTGAGGCCAGCTTCAAATTTCAAAACGTTCATCTATGCAAATAAACAAAAACAAAACGAAAACAACCACCGACGGGATAACCGCATGTCCCGAACACTATTTCCATAGACTGTTATTCCACGACCAAAGAAATTCAAACAATTAATAGATTTTTTTTTTTTTACAAATCCGTCAGATTTCCCCGGAAAATACTTCGGTCATGCTGACGCACCATCACTACTGGCAAATGACTCCAAGAACCTGACAAGGGGTGCCTCGCAGAAAATTATGACTGAGTTGTCCCACGCTCTGGCTGCCGAAAGGCATCAGAATCTCTTGTATTGAAATTGTGAGGATCCAAACCAGTTATAAACACATCCTTAAAACAATCTAGGGCGAGGTTGTTAATAATATGAAATAATAACATCGACCGATAAAAAATAAATATACCTGTGAGAGGAGGAATATTCAGTTTTAAATACACATTTCTCACTGAATCTCTCTGTCCATAATCTCTTTAAATCCTTATGACAAAATTCTGCAAAGCTCCAAAGCCATTCAGATGCGATTGAAAAGTTGAAGACCATACTGAACAACAATATAAAATGTAATAATGGACAATTGAAAAATACTATAGTTTAAGGACAATTTTCGTGTAAATACACTTCAATTTTCTCATAATTCGAACATTACGGTCAATTTAGACGCTATACAGTCTAGTTGGTCAAAAAAATAGTTACTCATATAAAATAATATGTAATATCCAGTCGAACGCACTTTATTAATAATGAAACTTCCACATCTCAACTTATCTACCCAAAGAGAATACATTTAAAACGAGCAAGCAACAAAAAATTAGATTTACTAAACTGTATTTTCAGCTTGCTAAACACCGTAGCTTGTAGTCACCTTTTCAATCAAACTTATACCATGCTCAAATACATGGGCTAACTCTTTTTCAGTTCTCGCACATACCGTCAGATTAGTGTCATCCTCAAATAAAAATATTGCTTGTATAGGGATCAAATTTGGATATCCACTATTTACAGAATTAGCAGTATTAAATGAAACACCACTTAGGCCATTAATATAGACAGCAAATAATAGCGGATCAAAGGGAGATCCCTGTGGGACTCCAGACTTAACATCATACTCAATAACATTAACAGTAGTTACCACATACTGTTTGATTAGGACAATTAGATGGAGTTAAGCAAACCATTGTCAACTTATTAGACTTGACTAAGTAAAGAGTGATGTGGATCCCACGCCACCTCCCCCCCCCCCAGGTACTCTGTATAGAAGGGATGGTCATAGAAACTTAGGAGAGGTTCTATATTGATCGGAAATTCAAATTTCCTATGCTCTTTTCAAGAGCCAAAAATGATAGGAAGGCATTCAAGTGAATAGACTGAAAGGGCAGCTAACTCAAAGAATTCGAACGAGTCCGTTACATTACAAAAATAGTAGCCCGTGTATCGCTAAACCTTGTCAACCATTCAAGCATATATCATAAATATTGACAAAGGAACCTTCGCGACATACTTCATTCAAATATTTCCCTGACAGAAAATGTCACTTTTATTCTAAGTCTTCCGGTTCGTAATCGATACGACATCGACTCAGGCCAAGAATGGCGATTCCTCTTTTTCTCTTTAGCGAAAAACCTACAGTTTCTGAAGCATTGCTTTAATTGAACTGTCATGGGTAGATATATCTTTTATATTTCTGCGATGTAAATAACAGGCTGTAGACAATAGTGGTTGCTTGATTTCATCAGTATTATCAGACGAGGGAAAAAGAAAACTATTTTTTCACCTTAGAATAGCCTCATAATTTAAGCTTTTATTGTATTTATATAGCCATTGACGTCTTTCATAAATGATATGTAATAAAAAAAAAAAAAAAAAATCACTTGTAGTTGGGTAATCAGAAGTTTTACCTAACATGTTGCAGTTTTAGTTGTAAAGGAAAATGTGTTTTTGTTTTTTGTTTTATTTTTCTGGTATTCGCTTTCTCCCTGCATTTCTGGTCAATGCACCTCGCATGGGGGGGGGGGTATTTGATGTTTAATGTTATTTTTTTTTATCGACTATCAGTGTCGTATATTTGTTGTTCTTTTTTTGTTGCATCTTAACTTATAGGATTGATTTTTAGAAAAAAGTTGCAAGAAAGAAATTCTTTGTAGAAAAGTAAAGAACTATTTTTAACCAAAGTGAAGCATAAATAAAGTCATATGACGATTCAAACTCAAAACAAACAGAAATTATTATCAATGAATTTATGAGACCCAGGCCAACAGAAATTACAACGAAAAACCAAGTAAAACAAAGCGAACAGAAATTACCACAAACAGGAGTGGAACAGAGCCTTTTAAAGAGCAAAGCGTCATTTGTGATTTACTGAAGACGAAGCATATTTTCTCTTTTATAACATTAATAAATCGAAAATTGCCAAAACTTCCAGGAATAAATATCATCACACATTAAACTATCAGTTTGTTTTCATTAATTCTTCCTATGGTGAATTTCTTATTTTGTATGTTGTTGTTGTTGATTTTTTGACAAATAAAACTCAAACTGTTCCGAATTTTTGTCCTTTTTAATGAAGCTTAAATGCATTCAAGAGGTTTAGAGGCTTACAAGAGAAAAGGAAGGGGGCAGGAATCACTACGCATACTCGTAGACCTTGATTAGATCATAGATGTAGTTTTTCTTTTGTTGTATTGTTGTTTATGTTATGTCAGATAAAAACAAGGGGCTCGAAATAGGAATATTCAAACAGTTCGTGGTAACGAACTGTAAGCATGGAGCTACCCGGTTCAATGGTAACCGAAACTCAAAAACGGTATTTTGATACCAATAGATACATCAAAAGAATCAAATTTGAATGCTGATTTTAAATATGTAAGTTTCATCAATTTTAATTTTACCCATCAAAAGTTACGCGCCAGAGAAAATTTGGCTCATTTTCGAAAAAAGGTGGAAATACCCCCTAAAAAATGGATAATCTTAATGAAAATCACACCATCATATTCGGTATATCAGAGAACCCTACTGTAGAGGATTCAAGTTGCTATCTACAAAAATGTGGAATTTTGTATTTTTTGCCAGAAGAAAGATCACGGATGCATGTTTATTTGTTTTTGTTTTTTTTTTCCCCAGGGGTGATCGTATCGAACCAGTTGTCCTAGAATATCGTGGGAGGGCTCATTGGAATGGAAATTGAAAGTTCTAGTGCCCTTTTCAAGTGACCGAAAAAATGAAGGGCAACTAGGCCCCCTCCCAGGCTCATTTTTTTCCCAAAGTCACCCGATCAAAATTTTGAGATACCCATTTGTTCAGCATGTTCGAAAATATGATAAGTATGTCTTTTAGGATGACTTGATCCCCCAAAGTTCTCGGGGGAGGGCTGAAAGTTATTAACTTTACCCAATGCTAATATATAGTGTTGGTTATTGGGAAGTATACAGACGTTTTCAGGGGGATTTTTTCTAGTAGTGGGGGGGTCGGGGGTAATGTGGGAGGATCTTTCCATGAAGGAACTTGTCATGGGAGAAGGGACATTTCTATGAAGGGGACACCGGATTTCCCAGCATTATTTAAAAAAAGATCAGAAATTAAATATAAAAAAACAAGTTTTTCAACTGCAACAGCAGCAACATCAAAACTTAAAACGAACATAAAATATTACATATATGATTGGATTCACCCCCTAGTCAATACCTTGCTCTTTAAGCCAAAGATTTTTTAGTACTTTCATAAGAGCGTATTTATTCGAATTAACGGCCTTTGTGATTAAGCGGTCATTTTTAAAGAATTCTCCCTGCATTTTTGGTCAATGCACCTCGCATGGGGGGGGGGGAGTATTTGATCAGTATCGTATATTTGTTGTTCTTTTTTTGTTGAATCTTATCTTATAGGATTGATTTTTAGAAAAAGTTGCAAGAAAAAAATTTTTCTTAGAAAAGTAAAGAACTATTTTTAACCCAAGCCAAGCATAAATAAAGTCATATGACGATTCAAACTCAAAACAAACAGAAATTATTATCAATGAATGAGATCCAGGCTAACGGAAATTACAACGAAAAACCAAGTAAAACAGAGCGAACAAAAGTTACCACAAACAGGAGTGGAAGCCTTTTAAAGGGCAAACCGTCATTTGTGATTTAATGAAAATCAAATATATTTTCTCTTTTATAACATTGATAAATTGAAAATTGCCAAAACTTCCATGCAGGAACGAATATCATCACATATTAAACTATCAGTCTATTTTCATTAGTTCTTCCTATGGTGATTTTATTACTTTTTATGTTGCTGTTGTTGATTTTTTGGCAGATAAAACCCAAATTTTTCAATGTTCCAAATTTCCCAAATTTCCAAAAAAAACCAAATGTTCCAAATTTTTAATGAAGCGTAAATAACATTCAAGAGGTTTAGAGGCTTACGAGAGAAAGGGACAGGAATCACCACTCTTACTCGTAGACCTTGATTAGATCATAGATGTAGTTTTTCTTTTGTTGTAGCCTATTGTTGTTTATATTATGGCAGATAAAAACAAGGGGCTCGAAATAAAAACGTTTGCAGTAAAGCGCAAATGATAATCTGCCTCTAGAAGGCCGAAGGGAAAACAAGTCCTCCTCCTGTTTTCGCTAATTTCTGTTATTTTTAAGTTTTACCAGATTATTCATTGCAATCTCTGATCGTTTTGGGTTTCATTATTTCAATGATATTGTGTTCTGATCGTTCTAAGTTAGAATTATTGTATGACTTCATTTCTGCTCGTCTTTCGTTTAATATAGCTCTTCACTTTTCTTTAAAAACATCCTTTTTAGAAAAAACACTTTTTTCTACTTAATATCTGTTCGTTTTTAATTTACAGTGTTTTTTTTATTGGTTAATAAAAGGAATATTTATAAAGGTTTTTGGGCTTTTCTGCTTAAGAATTAAGGTTTTGACTTGCTTGTTTTTTGGAAAGTTTTGCAAAAAATTTAAAAGGGAGTGGGGCTGAGGCAGTGGCATCAATTCACGAAATTTTTGAGGAGGGACAAAAAGAATTTTTGGTAATCTAGCGAGCAAGTACCCTTGCCTCCTTCCAAGTGGCACTACTGTCCAGGGAAACATCCAACAGAAGTAATAGGATCTGGATGAAAAGTGTACAATCAGATTCCGGATGACCAAAAAAAAACCTTGCAAAATGTTAAACCCTAACTACAAAAATGTGAAATTTCGTGTTGTTAACGCCACGTTTGCGTTTTTATTTGTTTTGTTTTTCGTTCATTAGGGGTCATCGTACCGAACCCCTGGTTGTAAGATATTGGAAAAGGTCTCATCCAAACGCAAATTAGGGGCTTTTCCTGTCTATCTAAGAACACTAGGTGATTAAAGGCACCTAGACCTCCTCCCATACCACTTTTTGACCTCAGAGCTTGTCGCAGCCAAAAAATTGTGTGTCAAAATTCAAAGCAGTAATTTTGATTAAAAAGGCAAATATATATATAAAAAAAAACGGGAGACATGTGCATTGAGTAATGGTTGAAATTTTCATTAGGAAATGGTTGAAATACATATTAGAAAAATGTAGAAAAACTACTGCCTGAGACCAAGTTCAGTACCGATGTCATTAAATGACAGAAAAATAGTTTTTTAAAAATTGTATCTGGCTACCACATACGATGGAGAGGCTCATGGAGAGTGCAGAGTCCTAAGCCAGAAATTCTCGTTCAAGATTTCGGTTCAAACAAGATGCAACATGGCCAGGTTTATTTTTTAAAGTTAAACGTATTTATTTTTGCATAACATGACTCACTTACCCCTGGGGCTAAGCCGGTCATGTTAGCCCTGGAGGCACATTTTACGGACCTTTCTACTATTCAGATTAAATGTCAAGACTTCCATCAGGGATATAAAGGGGTACCCAGCTCACAGGGTTTTCCATGTTTACAAAATGTGTAATTTTCCATTTTTTGCCAGAAGAAAGATCACGGATGCGTGTTAATTTGTTGTTTTTTTTTTGTTGTTTTTTTCTTTTCCCCAGGGGTGATCGTATCGACTCAGTGGTCCTAAAATGTTTCGAGAGGGCTCATTGAAACGAAAATTAAAAGTTCTTGTGCCCTTTTTAAGTGACCAAAAAATTGGAGGGCAACTAGGCCCCCTTCTACGCTTATTTTTTTCTCAAAGTCACCGGATCAAAATTTTGATATAGCCGTTTTGTTCAGCATAGTCAAAAAATCTAATAACTATGTCTTTGAGGACGACTTAATCCCCCACAGTCCCCGGGGGAAGAGCTGCAAGTTATGAACTTTGCCCACTATTTACATATAGGGGAACACGGGGTGGAACGGGGTTCCAAGTTTAGAATGATTTTGATTAATTAGAAGGAGTCAATATAAAAGGCTACAAAATTTCACAAAAGTACATTGTATTGGCGTGAACAATTTTTCACGCCCTTATTGTAAAAAGTGAACATAATTATTATTTGTTTAATTAAAATATATAAAAAAGGTCAAATACCCCGTTCTGCCCCGTATCCGAGGCAGAACGAGGTGGTAGTTAAAACAGAATATCTAAATGAGCAAAACTGTTATTTGGTTTTTTATTTATTTTGATTAAAGGAATAAAACTATTTTAAACATATTCTTTCATCAAGTTAATCTGATTCTGATTAATTTAATTAATTAATTAATTAACCTGATTAGTAGAAAAACCATAATTTGTCTTTTTATTCATTTTGCTTAAGGCAACAAAACTAGTTTAAACGTATTGTTTCATTAAATTAATCTCATTCTGAATTACAAAATTCACATACAAGGATAGCCTCATCGTCCTCACAATCAATTCCTGCACAGATTGTGAGCCCATTTTTTACATATGGAGCAAGCAACCCAACCCTCAGTTGACCTTGAGTAAAACTCACAACAATATAAACATTCACAGTCGGAAAACTCGTCAGAATCACTGCCGTAAGTTTCAGGTTGTTTCTTTATCTTGTTGTTTTTTTTTCTTTGCACTTATTCAATCTTATTCAGGCACTTTCCTTTTGTTTTCAGAGTTTCCGTTTTGTTTTCTTTCTTAAAAAGTATCTTCAGTGCTCTTTCTGTCTTGGCAATCTCCTTTTCTTTTTTTGCTTTTATAGCATCCTCTAAATCTTTTTTGTGCATGGTGAATCAGTTATAACTGCAGTCTTCCCCCTCCTTCGATTCGTCCTTTTTGCACTTCCACTGGCTCTTGTAATAGGAATTAAATTTTCAGGTGAAACAATAAATGCAGTTGGAGAGTCAATCATGTCAGTTGCCATCCAAGAGCATCCAGGAGTAGCCTTGTCATCCATGTTAATTTGAACCTTTTTAGCTGGGATGCCATTAACACCAACAGTAGGGCTAGAAACGTGAACATCTTCACCCATGTCACTACAAGTGTGGGGATTTTCTTTATCAACAGATGAGCCAGACGAAGATTTTTACACTTGTTCTTTCTCTGTCGTTGGAGGTTCCTCAATCGCTTTTTGGGTTGAAGGTCCAGCTTGTTTGATGTCATTAGTGTCGGCTGGTAGGAATCTGAATCTGAGAACATGGCTGGGTTAGGTAGTCAAATTCCTGTTGCTTTAAACCCCTTAATTGCAGTATTCATAGAGGCGCTCTGGATAAACGCTGATCCGAAGAGCGATGAAATATAAAATCGCGCTACAGCTTTCCCTCGGCTGCAACAGAGCCACTTTTGAAGCTTGTCATCAAAGTGAAGGCTCAAAGGCTTCATGAAAGACACATCGAGCGGTTGTAACTTGTGAGAACAATGCGGGGGTAAACAAAGCAACAAAACGCCATTATCTCTTGCGTAGTCTATGACCTCTAGGTTCTTGGTGTGGGTGGAATGTCTGTCTAATATGAGAAGGACGGGAAAGTTCTTTGATATTTTAGAGAATACTACAAATTTTTTAAACCCTACTAAGAGCAGCTCAACGGTCATCCATCCAGTGCTATGAACCTCAGCCCAACTCCCTGGAGGTAGTCCCAGCTCAAAGTGTTCATTGTTTCGTATTGGTTATTGGGAAGTATACAGACGTTTTCAGGGGAGATTTTTTTCTGAGGGGTCAGAAGAGAGGGTTACGTGGGAGGATTTTTCTATTGAGGAATTTTTCATGGGGGAAGAGAATTTCGATGAAGGGGGCCGACCCAGCTCAATAGTAACCAAAACTCTAAAAAACGGAATTTTGATACCAGTAGATACATCAATAGAATTGAATTTTTATGCTTATTTTAAATATATAAGTTTCATCAAGTTTAGTATTACCCATCAAAAGTTATGAGCCTGAGAGAATTTATCTTATTTTGGAAAAAATGGGAAAACATCCCCTAAAATTCATAGAATCTCAATGAAAATCAAACCATCAGATTCAGCGTATCAGACAACTCTACTTTGGAGGTTTCAACCTCCTATCTGCAAAAATGTGGAATTTTGTATTTTTTGCCAGAAGAAACATCACGGATGCGTGTTTACTCCCCCGTCCCTTTTTTTCAACATCCTCCGATCAAAACTTTGAGATAGCCATTTAGCCAAAAAAAAATTAAAATTAATATGTAAATTTCATTGTAATTATTCATGTACGCGAACCAAATTCAAAATCTGTATGAATTCAAAAACGTTCAGAAATTAAATAAAAAAAACTTTTTTTTAACTGAAAGTAAGGAGCGACATTAAAACTTAAAACGAACAGAAATTATTCCGTATATGAATGGGGCTGTCCCCTCCTCAGCGCCTCGCTCTTTACGCTAAAGTTTGACTCTCGCTGGGGGGACGGGCAGCCCCTTTCATATACGGAATAGTTTTCAGGAAGCCATTTAACTAGAAAATGTAAAATGAATATGCAAATTTTGCTATAATTATTCATCCACGGTGAGCCAAATTCAAAAACTTTCAGAAATTAAATTTTTTTTTAAATAATTTTTCTTAACTGAAAGTAAGGAGCGACATTAAAACTTAAAACGAGTAGAAATTGTTCCGTATATGAATGGGGCTGTCCCCTCCTCAACACCCCCCTCTTTACGCTAAAGTTTGACTCTTTCTCACACCTCTACTTTATAAAACAGTAAAAAAACTTTAGCGTAAAGAGCGTGGCGTTGAGAAAGGGACAGCCCCTTTCATGCGGAATAATTTCTGTTCGTTTTAAGTTTTAATATCGCTCCTTACTTTCAGTTAAAAAAAAACTTGTTTTTTTTATTTAATAACTTTAACAGAACTCTTGACATGAAGGTTAAGTAGCGTTCATTAATTACGGATTTACGATACATTGAAAAACTAACTCGTTATTTTCTCTATGAATCCACATATCTAAACACTAAAAAAAAGTTATTTTTGGATTCTCCAAAAATAATAGAACAATTTCAAGAATGACCCAGAATGCTAGAAGAAGATAAAATAGATAAAAAAAAAAAAATACTAGTTACATATCTCTTTCATTTGTTTATTGCCTATCGCAAAGTTTAAGGGAAGAATTAAAAAAAATAATAATATAAATTTGCTTTTAAATCCAAAGTTGTTGTATGAATTTTACTAATTGCTGGAAAAGATGTAATGCCAAAAAAAACGCCAAGTGGTGTGTATAGAATACCTTGTTCTTGTTGTTGGTAGAACCCAACAAAATTTAGAAGACAGACCGCAAAACCATAAAACAGTAAGAGATTCCTCCCGAAAGTAGAATTAAAGAGCAGAGACTTTCAAATTAGCAGCTGTGGAACATCTAGTTGATCTTTTACACTATAGTGTGATGATTGCGAATTGATGATTGCGACAGACTGTTACCATGTTTTAGAGAAACCATGGACATTAAAAACATAATACATAAGTGAATAACTGTAAACATAGGTGAGGGAGAATACTGGTTAAATTCCATTGTTTTGCAGTTTAATTAAAAAACAAGGCAATATTCTTCTAATAATGAAGAAGATAAAAAAATTTCGCACGCTCAAACTCAAACTAGCTTAAACTTAAGAATAAAGGTCGACGTGACACAAACCTTACAAAGAACTGCTCCGGCTCGATTTGCAAGCAAAAAATTTTTTCAGTTTTTCAAAAGACTTAAGTACTCAAAATTCTTTCAATGGACTTTTTAGCTGCACCTAATTTTAATAATTTTGACCTAGGTTTTACGCAAGATTTTTAAATAAAAAGGTTGTTTGACTGCTATAATCTCATATCAGAGGACAATTATTTAGACATACACATAGTATGCAGGAGTATCCCTGTCCGCTGTTTTGTTGTATAAATTATCATGTTGGACTTGTTTTAAATTACAACTACATTTTATGAAATTTGAGTTTCTTATGGTTTTGTCTTTGTTCTGTGTAGCTTTTGTGCTTTTATCCCTCTTTTCATGAAGGTGTTAGTTTGTTTATGATAATTATTCTTTTGTTCTTTCTTTTTTCCCGTTGACAAAGGCTTTTGGATGTGAAATTGAAATATTTTGACTCATTATTTTTTGTACAAAAAAGTTTTTCTATGTTTTCTCACGAAGCTCAGTTTCTCGTTAAAAGTTTTAGTCATTTTTTCATCCTATCATTTCATGTAATTATGCTTTTTTATCTTGCTTTTTTCTGTGATTGGAGAGGCTGGGATTTATTAGCAATCTAGTTACTTTTACTTTTATATTTTACTTGTAATAAAGTTGAACTGGCTGCATTGACATTATTTTGTTTTTGGCAAATAATGTCAGAATTTGATGTTTACTGACTTAATTTACCAGAAATGTGCAACAGTTTTTTATTTGTCCCCATAATTTGAAAGGGGGGCTTGTACGTTGGTAAAACGCAAAGACTGACTGGTACAGCATGCCCTATAATGATGCGTCTGTCAAACAAAGATTACTTTGAATAAGTCAAGCGATAGCATATAAAATGAACAATTTAGTAAACAGAAGAGATAAGATAAGGCCACAGAACGGATCTTCACCCACATCCGTGTGACTAAAAACCGAAAAATTTTCAGAGAAGACAGTTTTGATTTTACTAAAGTTTGAAGGTTTTCGTTGTATTGTATTTAAACTGGATATTAGAACAGATCGTCACTACTTAGATAAAAGGTTTGTTTGTTATTTTTCCTACACGACCCTATTGGACAAGTGAGAGAAATTGTTTCTACGACAAGGAAGTGGCGACAAAGTATTTACCCCCATCGTTGGAGCACACCTCTTTCTTGAGATTTTTGGCAAAAACTACCAAAGGGGTTCTTTGCTTCCAAATTTCAAAACATAATTAACCCTTGCAACCCAGAAAGGTTTCCGGCAATTCTTTGCGTTTGTTTGCACCTGGAATAAATAGTTTCAATAAGTGTGCTATCTTTCTCGTCTATCTTTCGCTATCTATCTTTCTCGTTTCCTTAGGCCATATTAAAGGACTATTCAGTATTAAAGCCATTAGGGATACATTAAATTAAGCCATTGGGGTTACATTCCTAAGCAAATCTCCCAGATTATGTTAATGAGATACGTCCAAAAGGCATGTTTCACATTTTTTATATTTTCGTGTTATATTTGCTATGAATCCTTTTTTTACGGTAAACCTTACAGACCAATGCCCCCCCTCTTGATAAGTATATATAACCTACAGCTCATCTTATATATTTCTATTATTCGAGTATTTTATAATAGCGCTACTCTTTTTTAGCCGCTTTAGCAGCGTTCCAGTTGTAAAATGTTAACCCACACCCTTCGCTATTGCAAAATAGGATGGGATTACGCAGAGCGAACTGTCTATTTATCCATCCTGGGGGGGGGGGCAAAGTGAGGCAATGTGACTTGACTTCATTAATGAGATAAGCAAGTATTTATCATTGTTTTACGGGGTCAACTCTTGGAGCGCTACGTGTTCACCGCGATTCCGCCGCTCATGGAAAGGCTCCGCCATGCCTGGCATAATTACCGTAATGCTTGGCACAGTTCTACCATACTTGGTACACTTTATCCACGCTTTGCACGCGCCACCTCGTGTCTGTGATTTTTGAACGTTTGTGACACGTCGGTTTTAGAGTATTTTTGAGAAGGTTTTAGTGTTTACTTCAAATGCCGACCTATTCTTAGGATTTATCATTTTTCCTCTTTTAAAATCACATTGAGATATTTAGAGGAATTTCGTATATCTTTTTATGTTAACAACTAAACCGTCTTATTTTTTTCCTGGAAAGCTGTTATTTCTGTACTCAAGTTATGTGCACTCAGGGAAGGCACTATTTTCCTTTGTGCTGTAAAAATTTATGCTTACGTTCCCTCAATGGCAGACTGGGGCAAAAAGAAAACGCTAAGAAGGAATAAACAAGAAATTTGTTATCATAAACAATCGTAACTACTTCCGGTAACCAGGTATGCCATTTCGGGGTTGGGACAGGGAAGACAATTCTCTAATTCCCTTCCCCTTAGATTTTCAAAATTACCTTTTCTACAGCGAAAATAACTCTTGTTGATAGAAGAGCATCGCCAAGTATGGAAAACCATGTTTAGACCAAGATGGACCCAGGATTGCAAGAAGCCTCCATTCAACGGGAGGTCCAAGGGACTTCTTGCTCTCCGATTTTAAGCTTGCTTAAGCGCTTCATGTAAACTTGAGACGATGTGCTGGTCCCCGTCCTGTGCTGGTTCTGGGATCATTGCTTTTCCCGAGGCCATAATAATTTCAATAGTTTAAAGAATATGAGAATTGCAACTTGGAATCTTACAATGTTAAAAACAACTATCGTATCAGCATTTTGATTGACGAATTCAGGCGCTTCGAACTGGACTTGCTAGGAGTTTCAGAAGCTCATATCCCAGGGGTAGGAAGCACGAAATTAGGTTATATAGAATTTATTTAGTCAGGTAGGAAGGATGGGGTACATAGGCAGAGAGTAGGGTTCATGATGAATAGGAAAGCTGCTAAGTTTTGTTTAGGTTGGGAAGGTATTAATAGTAGAATGCTAGTCGCTTATTTTACGACTAAAAAGTGCAGGGTATCAGTCTTAGTAGTATGCCCCCTGTGAACCGACTGATGGATATAGTAGTGACTTATATGAATCTTACTTATAGCTACAGGAACAAATGGACTGGTTCCCAGGTAGAAATACGATATTTATATTAGGATATTTTAGCGCCCAGGCCATTAGAAATTGGGATAGATGCTATCCTAGCCTATGTAAATTTGGTGCAGGAAAAGAAAACAGTAATGGCTACAAACTGCTGCAATTTTGTAGGTATGACAATCTAGTTATAACCAATATAGTATTTGGTCATAAAATGGCACACAAGTTAACATGGTATTCACATGATGGTAAAACAGCTAAACTTATTGATTATGTTATTGCAAACTGAAGACTGGCAGGATCAATGGAAAATACTAGGGTATATAGGAATGCTGTAATTGATGACCATCTAGTATGTCTAGGGTTAGTTTAAAGCTGGAATTTAGGAAGGGTATCTACCTTCCAGGAAGCTATGATGTTTGTAGACTCCAGGATTGGAACTTGAAAGAAACTTTTCAGGGAAATTTCAATACGAAACTGAAGAGTTCAGAATTTGACAATGTAGAAGATGGATGGAATAATCTTAGGAAAATAATTACTGAACGTCGCTGATGGTGTCTTATCGAGAGGGAATAGTCAATCGGAACTTGTCCCAGTTAATGATAGGAATAGAGCCACAATTAGTAATAAGGAAAGAGTCAAAGAGAGATTGGCAGAATATTTTGAGAATGTGGTAAACCGTGATAGAGTTACAGAAAAATATTTAGAGAAGAACGAATAAGTTTGTGACACTTTGGATGGGAATTAAGATTTATTTGTGAGGAAGAATTAGTGAGTGCTAAAAAAAAAAAAAAATAGTCAGGTCCCTGGTGCTGATAGTTTGGTGACTGAGTTTCTTAAATATGGTGGTCATGAGCAGTAGCAGTTTTATGCCTCACAATCTGGAGGGGGGTAAGGTATACCATAGGAGTGTCAAAATATAAGATAAAACGGATTTAATGTCAGATGTAAAAATATGGGGGGCAGCTCTATAAGAAAGGGGATATGACTGTGTATGGTAATTATAGAGTCATTAGTCTCGTTTCTGTTGTATTTAACTAGATAAATAATTTGGAATAATAGGAAGATAAGTCTGCGAACCAAAATTAGAATATTGGAAGCGTTGGTGATTCAAGTATGGTTCTGAAGCGTGGGGGCTCCGAAAATACAGCAGGATTTGCTAGACGTTTTCCATGCTAGATGTTTTCCAGAGAAATTGCCTTCCGATTGATTTGGATACCCGACTGACTTACCGTACCTCAAACAGATGTGCGAAAAATAGGGTTTGATCCCGCTTTCTTGGACTATAATCAGAGAAAAGTTGAGAGGGTTAGGGAACGTTCTGTGGATGAAGGATGACAGATTGCCAAAGATTGTCCTTGTCGGCGTAGAGCCAAACGAAAAGCAGGTCGTCTCCGAATAGGTTGGGAGGATGTCGTAAGGAACGATTTAAGGTAAATAGGAACTTCCTGGGAGGTTGCAAAGAGGGAGGACTTGAATAGATTGGGATGGAAGAGGAGCCTGCGTAGCTATGTTGACCTCATGCGGTTTGGTGCTGCAGTGAGTTAATAATTGTAGTAATAGTAGTAGTATTAGATACATCTTACTTGAAACCAAATTTTGCCGTTTTTTTAAGGGTGAGTTGTAGGTCTATGCATTTCCGTGATGTTTGCAGCCCTCAAATAGGTCGTATTTTGGAAATTTGAGCAATACTTCAGCCGAATCCTTCAGTTTGTCTGTGTAGACTTTTTACGGCTAGACTTGCAATTTAGCTGATTTCTTACGACTGATCTGTAGGCCTATACGTCTGCGAGTTCTTTGTGTGCCTCATAAAAATTATATTTTAGAAAAATGAACATTAATTCAAGTGGCCAAAATCAGCAGCCTGACCCGGATGCGATCAAAATGTTTGTCGGTCAAGTTCCTAGGACTATGGATGAAAATGACATAAGGAAAATGTTTGAAGAATTTGGAGAGGTTTATCAGATTAATGTTCTTAGAGACAAAATTTCTGGGCAGAGCAAAGGTAAGGCAATGTCATTTTTTCCTCCAATCACTGAGAATTAATTCCTTAGGGTATTCCTGGTAAGCACAAGCATCGAAAGAAAAAAGCACTTGAATCTTATACAGAATGCTTTTGGTCTCCCTTCAAGCTGAAAAGTGGGCTGTGGGGTAGCTGTGTTACAGGTGTGGTAGGGGTTGTGGGCCCATTTTCATCCCCCAACCATGCATATTAAAAGCCTTATATTAAAATGATTCCAGTTCAGACAAGTTGTAACATGTCTGTATTCCTTTCTGTTGTAAAATTGGAAGGTGAAGGGATTGATGCTTCAAAGAGGCCATTGACATATATTCATTTAATCTAAAAATACACGTTTTGTGCTTACTATCTTCCGCAATTTTCTTTTCAATAGCTTTTGATCTGGAAACTTTATTTGCACCCATACCCTTGCTTAATCATTGATCATAATTAATGTATTCAGTGTCATAGCCATCAGTATGTTTAGTCTTGGATATGAATTGAGGTTTTGTCAATAGATCGTTGACATTAAAAGGTTTCAAAAACGTCACAGTAAAGTAGCATTTTCGGAAGTTTATGATGTCAGAGGTTTCGCGTATGGGGGAGGGGAGACGCCCCTCCAGAATACTTTGTCACTGTGTAAAACAAATTGAGTCGGTAAAACCACGGCACTTCTCGCCGTGATTTTACTGGCACATTATTTAAACTGAATTAAAGCGAAAAACCTCTTCTTCGAAGTAAACATTAACTCTACTGCTTTGCATGAATCCTGGTTAATTCTGGACCAAAATAAGAAAAGGCAGAATGTGCGGTGGTAAAAGGTGGACTGTGTCACTGGAAGAAGATAATGAGCCAGTTGGTTGGGAGCTATGGCAAATTGGACAAACACTTTGAAAGTATATTCCTTATTCTGAATCTGACATATTGGATAAATGGAAATCATTCTTTGTTAAAGAGCTCCGATGTCCTTAGAATCACAGTCGTGAATGGCCTGGATGATGTATTCTACAACAATTCCACTTATCTAGAGCCAGCATACTGAAGACTATTAGACGAAACAGATGGTTGCTATGAAAGCCATTACAGCATGATGATAGTCACAGGAGTTATAGATTAACACTAAGTTTGGTCCTTTAGGAATTTAATGCAGAAGCAACACTAAAATGATCTTTTTTTATTTTTTTCAGGGGGGCAGCTCCCTCATACACTGTAAACAAAATTGTTTGAGATTCGACAAAAATTGTTTATAATGTTTTCAACAGCAAAATTGGAATTTAAACAGCTTAATTTGAACATTAGAGACCATTTTGGAATTCCATTATCATTATTCCCATTTCCAAATTGAATTTTCAAACACAACATGTTGGATTTTAAGATGTTTATTTGGTTTCCATCTTGTTTGTTGGATTCCTCTTCCTTTAATTGTAAATCCATCACTATCATTGTTCAATTTATTAGTTCTATAATCTTGTTGAACAATAAACTAGTTGAATGTTCTGATAACTCCCAGGAATTGTCCTCAATGACCGGTTTCAGAAGTAAGCCCAAACAGGTCCTTCTCTTGCTCAGAGACAAACTTTTGCACTGATCATGAGGTTTAGTGAATCGTCGGTTTCCAGCGAAACCCAAGTAATGATACTACAGAAATAATCCTGTAAAGTATGATATTAACATGTAATAGGTCCAGTCTTGTGTTTATATACTAAAGGTCAAAATATTTTGTTTACCTTTATGAATATACTGTAACTATTCCATGGGCCATAAGTGATTAAAAAATTCATATGATATTTTTCTATTGCTCTAAAATGATAATTATAACCTGTTCATAATGCGTGTTCATAAGAACATTTGTACATAAGCTCACTTTAAATGGCACGATAGTCAAATTCAATGTGATATTCAAGAAATTTCAGACTACTTTTGAAGTCCAAACCATTTTGATTAATATAACCTATTTGTTTAGAGAATAAAATATTTCTACTGAAAAATGCATACATCTGAATAGATTCAATAATTTGTTGGAATTCAATAAGCAAGTCACAGTTTCAACGGAAAAATTGGATTTTTTTTTTCTTGTTTGAATTCAATAAGCAAGTCACAATTCTAACAGAAAAATAGGATTTTTTGACTAGTTTGAATTCGAGCAAAATATTTTGTTGGAAATCAATTTTTTTTACAGTGTATACGGAATAATTTCTGGTCGTTTTAATTTTTAATGTCGCTACTTACTTTCAGTTGAAAAAAAATATTTAATTTACGATCGTTTTTCAAATAACGCCGAGAAATCTATGCTACACAGAAGTGTCTACACGATTTTTGAAGGTGGGCAACCTCGGCCGATAAGAACGAGTAACTTCCAAAGAAGAGTTTTAAGGTTTTTAAAACCTAACAAAAAGGTTTGCATGTCTAGCTTATTTCACTAAACATCTACCCCTCCCCCCTGATAAACACTAAAAAACTTTAGACATACAGGTGAGGAATAACAATTAACAGGAAAAACCTTGAATGTAACCTGACAACTAGAAAAATATCACAGAAAAAAAATGCAAATAGGTTTTTAGTGGTATGATTTCTCTATATACATTCACAAATAGTTTTATTCTGTCTATTAAACAGAAAAAAGGGAAATAATATGAATAAATGAATATCAAACAGTTCGTGGTAACGAACTGTAAGTAAGGAGCGACCCGGCTCAATAGTAACAGAAACTCAAAAAAACGGAATTTTGATACCATTAGATACATCAGAAGAATCAAATTTTTATGCTAATTTCAAATATATAAGTCTCATCCAGGTTAGTCTTGCCAATCAAAAGTGACGCGCCTGAGAAAATTTGCCTTATTTTTGAAGAAAGAGGGTAACACCTCCTAAGATTTACAGCATTTTAATGAAAATAATATTATCAGATTCAGCATATCAAAGAATCCTACTGTAGAAGTTTCAATCTTCTATCAGCAAAAATGTGGAATTTTGTATTTTTTGCGAGATGAAAGATAACGGATGCATGTTTTTTTTTTTTTTTTTTTTTTTTTTTTTTTTTTTTTTTTTTCCAGGGGTGATCGTATCGATCCAGAAGTCCTAGAATATCGTGAGAGGGCTCATTCGAACGGAAATTAAAAGTTCTAGTGCCCTTTTTGAGTGACCAAAAAAATGGGAGGGCAACATGGCCCCCTCCCATGCTCATTTTTTTCCTGAAGTCACTCAATCAAAATTTCGAGATTGCCATTTTGTTCAGCATAGTCGAAAATCTAATCAATGTGTCTTTGAGGATGACTTAATCCCCCACAGTTCCCGGGGGAAGGGCTGCAAGTTACTTTGCCCATTGTTTACATATAGTATTGGTTATTGGGAAGTATACAGGTGTTTTCAGGAGGAATTTTTTTCATGTGGGGGGTCGGGGTCGGGGTAAGGGTTACGGGGGAGGATCTTTACATGGAGGATATTTCCTTGGGGGAAGGGACATTTGCATGAAGCGGGCGCCAGATTTCCCAGCATTATTTAAAAAATGATCAGAAATTAAATAAAAAAATTTCTATATTCGTACTGAAATATTTTCAGTTGAAAGTTTTTTTCAACTGAAAATAAGGAGCAACATTAAAACTTAAAACGAACAGAAATTATTACGTATATGAGAGGCTTCGCCCCCTAGTCAATAGCTCGCTCTTTACACTAAAGTTTTTTAGTACTTTGAAACGAACTATCTATTCTAATTAACCGGCCTTTGTGATTCAAGGGTTTGTGATTCGAACAAAATACGAACTTTAGCGTAAAGAGCGAGGTATTGACGAGGGTGCGAACTCCCTAATATACGTAATAAAAACATACGAATATAGAAATTCGTCCCGTAAGTTAATTCGTAAGTCACGTCAGAACAAAATTTCGAAAAAGCCAATTAGCCAAAAAAGGAAAATTAATATGCAAATTTCGTTTTAAATATTCATGTACGGTGAGCCAAAATCAAAGCTGCATTAATGCAAAAACGTTCAGAAAATAACTAAAAAAACATTTTTTTTTAAACTGAAAGTAGGGAGCGACATTAAAACTTAAAACGAACAGAAATTATTCTGTATATGAAAGAGGCTGTCCCCTCCTCAACGCCTCGCTCTTTACGCTAAAGTTAGACTCTTTCTTACAGTTCTATTTTTTAAAACAATAAAAAACTTTAGTGTAAAGAGCGAGGTGTTGAGGAGGGAACAGCCCCCTTCATTTACGGAAAAATTTCTGTTCGTTTTAAGTTTTAATGTTGCTCCTTACTTTCATTTTAAAAAACTTGTTTTTTTTAGTTAATAACAATAAGTAATCCTTCTTTGAAGATGCAACTTTGAGTGGTTCCACAACCATGTGCCTACACTTTTCCAACCCCAGGGGTCGGGATCTGGGGCGTAATTTGTTCCAAAAATAGTGTATTGGACATTTCACAATTAACCAAAAATTAACAAATATAGTAAGTTAGCTGAAAAATAATCAAACAGTTCGTGGTAACGAACTGTAAGTAAGGAGCGACCCGGCTCAGTGGTAACGAAACTCTAAAAAACGGAATTTTGATACCAATAGATACATCAAAAGAATAAGATTTTAATTCTGATTTCAAATATATAAGTTTTATCAAGTTTAATCTTACCTATCAAAAGTTACGCGCCTGAGACAATTTGGCTGATTTTCGAAAATGGGGGAAAGACCCCCTAAAAGTTATAGAACCTTAATGAAAATCAGACCATCATATTCAGCGTATCAGAGAACCCTACTGTAGAGGTTTCAAGCTCCTATCTACAAAAATGTGGAATTTTTCATTTTTTGCCAGAAGAAAGATCACTGATCCGTGTTTATTTGTTGTTTTTTTTGTTTTTCCCCAGGGGTGATCGTATCGACCCAGTAGTCCTAGAATATCGTGGGAGGGCTCATTGGAACGGAAATTAAAAGTTCTAGTGCTCTTTTTAAGTGACCAAAAAATATGGAGGGCAACTAGGCCCCCTCCCACGCTCATTCTTTTCCCAAAGCCACCCAATCAAAATTTTGAGATAGCAATTTTGTTCAGCATGGTCGAAAATATTATAACTATGTCTTTTAGGATGACTTAATCCCTCGAAGCCCCCAGGGGGAGGGCTGAAAGCTATGAACTTTACTCAATGTTAATATATTGCATTGGTTATTGGGAAGAAGGCTATACCGAAGTTTTCAGGGGGATTTTTTTCTGGTAGGGGGGGGGTCGGGGGTTATATGGGAGGATCTTTTTATGAAGGAAGTTTTCAGGAAGGGACATTGCTATGAAGGGGCGCCGGATTTCCCATCATTATTTTAAAAAAAAATCAGAAATTAAATATAAAAAAAATAAGTTTTTCAACTGAAAGTAAGGGGCAACATCAAAACTTAAAACGAACAAAAAATATTAGCTATATGATTGGGTTCACCTTCTAGTCAATGCCTCGCTCTTTAAGCCAAAGATTTTTTAGTACTTTCATAAGAGCTATTTATTCTAATTAGCGGCCTTTGTGATTACGGGGTCATTTTTAAAGAATTGGAACAAAATTCGAACTTTAGCTTAAAGAGCAAGGTATTGACTAATATACGTATTAAAAATATATAAATATAGAAGTTCGTTACGTAAGTTAATTCGTAAGTTACGTATATTTATTACTAATAAAAACGTTCGTAAATAAAATTCAACAAGTTTCGAGAAAGTCATTTAACCAAATAAAAGTAAAATTAATATGCAAATTTCGTTTTAATTATTCATGCACGGTGAGCCCAAAATCAAAACCTGCATTAATTAAAAAACGTTCACAAATGAAATAAAAAAAAACAAGTTTTTTTTAACTGAAAGTAAGTAACGACGTTAAAATTTAAAACGAACAGAAATTATTCCGTATATGAAAGGGACTGTCCCCTCCTCAACGCCTCGCTCTTTACGCTAAAGTTTGACTTTCTCACAACTCAATTTTTTTTAAACAATAAAATTTTGTTTTAATTGCAAATTTTTTAAACTAACTTTAACAAAATTCACACCATCAGATTCAGCTTATCAACGAACATTATTAAAGAAGCTTCAAACTCCTATCTGCAAAAATGTGGAATTTTGTATTTTTAATTAACTTTAACAAAAATTACACCATCACATTCAGCTTATCGGACAACCCTATTAAAGAAGTTTCACGCTCCTATCTGCAAAAAGGTGGAAATTTGCATTTTTTGCTCGAAGAAAGATCATGATTCGTGCCCTCCGAAAAATAGAGGACGACTAGGCCCCCTCCAACGCTAATTTTTTTCTCAAAGTCACCCAATTAAAATTTTGAGATAGCCATTTTGTTCAGCATAGTCGAAAATCTAATAAATATTTTTTTTAGGATGACTTAATCCCCCAGAGTTCCCAGGGGAAGGGCTGCAAGATATGAACTTTGCCCATTGCTTACATATTGTATTGGTTATTGGGAAATATACAGAAAATTTCAGGAAGGATTTTATTCTGGTAGGGGGGGGGGGCTGGAGGAGGGGGTTACTCGGGAGAATCTTTCCGTGGAGGATGTTTCTTTGGGGTAAGGGACATTTCTATGAAGGTTGCGCCGGATTTCCAAGCATTATTAAAAAAACAATCAGAAATTAAATTTTAAAAAAACAAGTTTTTTCAACTGAAAGTAAGAAGCAACATTAGAACTTAAAACGAACAGAAATTATTACGTATATGAGGGGGTTCTCCCCCAAGTCAACACCTCGCTCTTTACGCTACAGGTTTTTTCTTTAGTGCTTTCAATAGAGCTATCTATTCTAATTAAACGGCCTTTGGGATTCAGAGGTTTGTGAATTAAAATTTTTTTTAAGTTTTAACGTAAAGAGCGTGGTATTGACTAAGGGGAGAACCCCCTCATATACGTAATAACATACATGTAAAAAAAAAAAAAACAAGCGATACGGCTCAATAGTAATCGAAACTTTTAAAAACGGAATTTTGATGTCAATAAATATGTCAAAAGAATAAACTTATAATGCTGATTCTAAATATGTAAATTTTATTAAGTTTAGTATTACTCATCAAAGGCTACGAGCCTGAGAAAATGTACCCGATTTTTTAAAGAGGGAGGAAACATCCCCTACAAGTGAAAGAATTTTAATGAAAATCCCACCGTCAGATTCAGCGTATCATAAAACCCTATAACATAGATTTCAAGCTAATATCTGCAAAAATCTGCAACTATATCTGCAACGTATTTTTTGCCAGAAAAAAAAATATACGAATATAGAAGTTCGTTACGTAAGTTAATTTGTAAATTACGTCAGAACCAAATTTAGCCACAGCCATTTAGCAAAAGAAGAGTAAAATTTTTATGTAAATTTTGTTTACTTATTCAAAGACGGTGAGCCAAAATAAAAGCTGCATTAACTAAAAAACGATCAGAAATTAAATAAAAAAAACAAGTTTTTTAAACTGAAAGTAAGGAGCGACATTAAAACTTAAAACGAACAGAAATTATTCCGTATATGAAAGGGCTGTCCCCTCCTCAACGCCTCGCTCTTTACGCTAAAGTTTGACTCTGTCTCACAACTTTATTTTTTAAAACAATAAAAAACTTTAGCGTAAAGAGCGAGGCGTTGAGGAGGGGACAGCCCCTTTCATATACGGAATAATTTCTGTTCGTTTTAAGTTTTAATGTCGCTCCTTACTTTCAGTTTAAAAAACTTGTTTTTTTTATTCATATATAAGGCACAAAACCATGATTGAAAAAAAATGCCTAATTAAGTAACTTAACCCTTGCCATTCTTATCCAAATTCTATCGCGCTAGTAGTGAACTACGGCGGCTGATGATTGAATTCAATCTATCTGGTCTTGTACGACCATAATTGTATAACTTACAGCCCTTTCCCTAAAGACCATGGAGAGTTATGTCATCACCAAAAGCATAGTTATTGGACCTTATTCAGCAAATACATTTGTAATTCGCTAAAAAACCACTGAGCTAATAGAATTTTCTATCAAAAAGAGTAAAAGCATTAAACTATATTTGGCAAAGCTGAACTTTTGCGAACTGGAGGAGGAGAGGGGGTACGTCAAGGAATGGGCATTTGCAATTTCGAGATCCAGTTATTTGTTCTTCTATGCATTTCTTCCTCTTAAGAATATTCGATATTTTAAAAATCATTTTGCGAGCCTCAACGTCGGCTGACCGTGTTAAAGAGTTCATTGTGAATTCTCCCAAAAGACTAATGAGACTTACTAAGGGGGCTGGGAGGGGATTATATGAGAGGGGTTCTTGTAAATCTCCAGTTAAAGGTTTCGGACCATAATTATTACAATGGTACCTTTTTATACTGCCAAGTTTTTCCACTTAAGAAGTGGCACCAAAAGTGCCACTTTTAGTGCTATATAGTACTTACGGATGGTAGAACTGATAACAGCACGTAGACATAAGCAATAGCTTTCAAATGAGCCCTTTAACATCTCTCTTAGAAGTTCTGGTAGCCCACTAATCCCCGCTTTTCCACTTGAGACATGACACCAGTTGAGTCATTTTTGGTGCCATTTGGCACTTGCAGATGGCGGAATTTATAGGGAAAATGTAGATATGAGAAATAGCTCTTATTTGAGAAATTAAACATCTGTCTACGACGTTTTGGTAGCCCACTAGCCCCACCCCTTGAGAAATGGTACAGAAAGTGCCATTTTTGTGCCATTTGGCACTTTCAGATGGTGGAATTTATAAAAAGCACGTATATATGAGCAATAGCCATCAAATGAGTCATTAAACGTCACTCTAAAAAGTTCTAGAAGCTCACTAGCCCCAGCTTTTCCACTTGAGACACGGCACCAAGTTCCGATTTTAGCGGCATTTTGAACTTGCTGATGGTGGAATTTATATGAAGGACGAAGATATGAGCAATATCTTTTATATGAGCTATTAAAAATTTTTCGAAGATGTTCTGGCAGCCTGCTAGCCCTACCCTTTGAGAAATGGCACAAAAAATGCCATATGGCACTTTCAGATGACAAACTTAATAAAATGCTCGTAGATATGAGAAATAGCTTTTCAATGAGCCATTAGGCATCTCTCTATGATGTTCTGGTAACCCGCTAGCCCTGCTGAAAAAAAACGAAAAAAAAGGACACAGCAGCGCTATCAATGAAAAAAACTGATTTTCCTTGTTGTTCAAGGTGGGGGACTGTAATTTCCCTTTACATGGTTTTTGACCATGCTGATTCTAGTGGTACACTTTTCATTTTGATCTGACGCCATTTTCGAGGGGTTTTAGGCTTTTTTCTGAAATTAGCATAAATTTCTGTTCGCAACTTTTACTTTGAAAACGAACCGTCATAATAGTTACCATGCCTGAGTTGGAGTCAGATGGCAATTTTTTTCACTAGGCAGTTTTTTCAAAGCGAATTTTTTAACTTTTAGTTACTATGGGCTGTGGTTCACTTTTTACTAGGTTGCAGCTGCTGCTGCAACCATGAAAGCTCCTTCCCCAGTATGTTACAACGATTGCGAGCGAGATTTTGATTAGAAGATTGCCAAATGTAAAATTAAACATTGGTAACAGCAAGGAGTTTGATAATGGCTTTGTCCTACATTATTTCCAAAAGAGTTGGAAACTGCATTGGCAATAACTTGTTGACTTTAAAATAGAAACGAAAATAGCACATTTTATTGCTAAGTTAGAAATAGGCTACGGCAAATTTCAACATCAGTCTTCAACTGTGTTCTGATCTGTTTAAACTAGTCGTGTGTCAGTAAACAAAGAGCTTTTTATAAGAGCCAACATTATTTTAGCAGATTCCCTTCTCCTTGTTGTATCAACAAACAATCCTATCCAAATTGCATTTCGAACAGAGCTGTATCAAACACCCTGGAGTTCGTGACCTTATGTTTTTCTATGTCAACTGACGAATTCTGTTTACTGTTTTATTTTATTGTTACATTATAGTCTATTGATTTATATAAAATATGTACCTTTTATCTGGCTGGACTTTCAAGAAAAATAGTATTTCTTTTTTTTTAGTTTTTCAGCTGCGACCATTTTCAAGGATCAAGCAACTGTAAAAAATAGTGTCAAACAGTGATTTCAAACACGTTTCATATTATGAGTCACAGTAAATACACAACTGCAACTTGATAGCTCCATTACGAAATAAAATATAATTTTTATCGAAGGTCAAATAAACATTACATTGAGGTTATTGCTATTAGCAGGGCGCTGACTATTTAGCAGGGCGCTGCAGCCTTTAGCTGGCCATATGCTAAAGGCTGTATGATTTTCCTGCTTATCCAAGAGCTGTGCACAGAAAAGCTGGCTTGTTCCAAGGCAACTCCGGGAAAAATATGACTTCTAACCGAGGAACTCGTACAGTTCTGAAATATGTCATCATGTCGATAAGAAATTAACTTATAGAGACAATCCAAAGCCCTGAAATATCAACACGAAACATCCTGAGGTATCAAACTGAATGTCAAATTGCTCCAAGAAAATATATTGCCGTTGGTCAAAGAAGATAAACTAATAGCTTGTTTTACCTTTATTATTGCAAAGATATCAACTTAGCAAAATGATCAGTAAGGCACAAATGCCATTCTAGCCTGAGAGGGGGATTAAGAGGGTTGTAGGCCACCTTTCATTTGCGGTAATTTCTGTTTGTTTCAAGTTTCACTTGAATATTCATTTTAATTCATTTTTGTTTTGGGGTCTTAATTATTCATCGTGGTTGAACCTATTCAGTTTATTTTGTATTTAGTATATTACTTTATTTAAATATTTTAGTATATTACTCTTTACTTTTCTTTAAAAAAAATTTATTTTAGACACTAAAATTGGTCTTTATTTTTATTATTCATTTTAATCATTTTATTATTGGGTCTTAATGATTCATCATGGATGATTCTTTTCAGTTTGTATTTGACTTAGTATCTTGCTTTATTTCTACTCGTTTTAGGTTGTACCATTGCTCTTTATTTTTCTTTGAATAATTCTTATTTTAGAAACTAAAACTAGTCTCTAAGCAATCGATTTCTGCCAATGTTTTACCTGACATACCATGTATTGATTGCAGGAATATTTATATAGATTTCTTTTTAAATATCCGGTTTAAGAACTGAAATGTTAGATTGTAATTTAAATTTTATGCAAATCCGAACATTCAGTCAAAAGTTTCGGATCAGCAGTAGTTGTGCGTAATAATTTTTAACAATAGTTTTACTAAGAGCTTTAGAATGGATGATGAAGTAGTTTTCAATTACACAGATTAAAAATTAGCCTGATTTTCGGTGATATGCATCCACTTTAATATATTTGTATTTCATTCCGATATTTTATTAGAAAGATCTATTCGTGTTCTGTTTTTGGCCGCTAAGATATAAACATGCGATTTTGAAATGAGCATGCAGATTTAACCTGCACCAAGAGGACAAGATAAATCGTTTGTATACCCAACCAGGACTTAGTTTGTTTATGCGCCAAATATGGTCTATCAAGTTCTTTGGCTGAATCAACACTTAGTTGTTATTTGCACGGCCTAGTCCCCATTTCTCCAGGTTGGAAATGGCTCGTTTTGTACCCAGTCAGGATTAACCACGTTTTTTGTATTGGTTCAGTCTACAGATTGGAGTTTTTTGCCCTTTTTTCCCGGATCAGAACAAGAGTTGTTTCTGCAAGGCTTTAGAGTTTAGCTCATTTTTTCATCGATAGAATTTATAGCCTGAACTTGACTCATTTTGAACTGCGGCACTGACATTCTAAAACTTGGACTTACCTTATGTTTGCTGGAATCTCCCACTTGAAACTTGAAAATCGTGTAGTATTGTCACAGACAAGTCGAAATTTAGTAAAAACAATATTGGGATAAGGGGAGCGGTAGCCTCCCTCCCTCTCATACTTAGAATAAGCCTGAATATTATATTAGAAAAAAAAGTTTTTACAAATAAAAGAGAGGTTAAAAATTAAGCGAGCTGAAATTATCATACATATGAGAGAAACAGCCGCCCCTAAACCGTCCGCTCTTTACGATTCAGTTTTCACATACCGTAGAAATTAATTATTCTATCAATAAAACAAATGTTAAAGCTTACCGTAAAGAGTAGAATATTCAAGTATCAGCTCCGCCTCTCAAGTATAGCAAGTTTTTTGTTCGATTTAATTAACAACGCTCTATAGTTTCATGAAAAAAACTTATCTGTTAAAATTTAGCTTAATACAATGATTGACGCTGCTTCTTGCCGCAGAATACGCGAAGTCTTGTCTCGTTTGCTCTTCAAAAGAAGAAAAAAAAACTAACCGCCGAAACACATAAGCAATTATGTCTTGTGATTTTTTTTTTTACTTTTTAAAGGAAACCGACAAATAACAATATTTTTCTGCTAACATATCCTATCCGAATCAATTGTTAGTATCTTTTTTTGTTTTGATCGCTTTCTATTTTGAGTTGGCTCTAACCCAGACAGACTGCCGTGGAAGGACATCATGAATCTTTCCTCAAATTTTCTGTAAGAAATTTCTAATTTGGTAACAATGTTGTTCAGATCCTAAATCGAAATCTGATAATGCGTCTCTCGATGGTCCCTGTAATCAACCGAGCTTTTGTTCTGTCCAGCTAATTAGCTTGGAAACCCTAGGCTTAAAATGTTCCCCTTCCCTGGCTTTATACGAACATGAAATAGCTGGGTTCAGGAGGCTAGACGTTATAGGAATGAAGAACGATAATAACTGTTAATTGCTCTGTCTCCTGCAAAAGAATTGCTCGAATAAACTAAAACTTTCAGGATCTAGTAAGTCGACGAATCCTAATCAAGAAAATTACTCAGAATGAATATTTTGTTTTTTCACCATAGACATATCAAGCAGTTCATGGTAATGAACTGTAAGTAAGGAACCCTCCAATACTTTTTTTTTTAGAGAAAATACTTCTTTTTTGTTCGTTTGTTTCCTCAGGGCTGATTGTATTGGACCAATGGTCCAAGAAAATCGTGACAAGGCTCATTCGCTCAATCGATTTGGAAGTTCTAGTATCCTTTTTAAGTGAGCAAAAGTATTGGAGGGCAACTAGCCACCCTCTAACGCCTATTTTTTTTTCCCAAAGACATATGATCAAAATTTGAGATACCCACTTGATTCAATACAGTTGAAATGTCAAATAACCATGCCTTTGGGGATGGCATGACCCCCTAGTCCCTAGGGAATGGGCTGTAAATTATGTAATTTGTCCATTGTTCACACATAGTATTTGTTATTAGGAAATGTACGGACGTTTTCTTAAATTTGTTATTATTTAAAAAGAAATATCTAAGCGGTTTAAAATGGAAAGTAAAAACAAAATGATATAACTTTAGCAAATGAAGGTAATAATAGCAGGTGGTTCTATATTGGATCTAACCCTCTAAAAGCTAAAGATCTTTTCTGAGACTTTGAGTGGGATGGAGACATTATTTTGACATATTTAATTGTTTGGACCTTTTTGGGGCATAGTGTATTCATGAATATATGAATAGATCAATATATATCAGTAGATCAATATATATAATAGATCAATGAATATATCAATATATGCTCTCGCGTGCTCTTTGCTTGAACAACATAGTTTAACTCTTTCCACTAGCTTAAAATATAGTTTTTTTTTCGTTATATATAAACTATCTTAGAAGCAAATTGGTCATTTTTCTCATTTCCTAGTGCTCTGTACCTATGATAATTTACAATTATATATAAAATCTTTGCATTAATCTTAGCTCACCATAATCTTTAAATCAAGTTCGGTTCGATTTTTCTTATGGTTCATGATTGTGTGAATTTTTCCTAATTCCCCATTAGTACATACTTCTCGGCACTGAATAGATATAAAGTAAATTGGCAAAAAATTAAGTCTACGTTGACTTCCCCTAATCTCTTTCTCAATAAAGAAATACTTTCTGAGGAAATGGCCAAAACCTAAAATCCTCGAAGGGTTTCATTTCTATTATGATGGATATTACTCTCTTTTTTCTTACTTGGAAGAATCTGTCAGAGCAACTGCAGCTCTCGAGGGATTGGAATCCTCAAAAGCTTTGAAACGAAAAAGAAACGGTTTCCATTAGATTACTCTCGGATATACACAGTATATTTAAAGGCTATATTAGCCCTTGAATCATATTCAAGTAAGAAAAATTGAAGAGATTGAAGTTTGTTGGAGCATCTGAAGCGAATACTAAATTTATGCTACTAGGGCAACGTTAAGTGTAGGTTCTCCCTTGCTGCGGGAGGAACACTTTGATGTCTTTCGTCACCATCAGTTTAATTCAGTTCTTGTCAACCCTTCATAACTTTAAAACGGTTTTTCCTTAAAAAAAAAAAAAGACGTTTCTTCAAGACGGTCTCAAAATGTTCTGTATACTCAAATGAACTTTATTATACTATTTTCTGACGTCCAAGCAATGCTATTAGTTTTTGCACCATATATACTAGCCACCTCCTTATTACTTTGCACCAAAACATAAAACTCGATGCAATCTAAATAGTTATTTTCAAACTGCACCATGCAAATGCTAAACATATATTGCTTTGTTTTAAAATATGCCACATGCTAATGTTTTAAATTGTTTTGATGGTGAAAACAAACTGATTTAATGTCTATCACTTACTGATAGTCACAAAAACAGTTTAAAAATAATTGTCAAGTTACATCACTACGTTTGTATTAATATTCATAATTTTCATGTAACCATTGACACGAACAAACTTCAAATCAAACAAGATGGAAAATATCTCTATTTTGGCTAAACGCTGATTTCAAGGGGGGCTACTGGAGGGGCCAAAGGTTCGCTTTGTGTCTCGAATCAAACTAATTGAAATTAATCGTACATTTTCCATTTAAACATAGTATAATATGCCTATGTTTTGCCAAAAAGTTGTGGGCGGGAGGGGCGGGGAATTTGGGAGAACCCATGGCCCACTTTGGTCTTTCTGTCATATATGCTAAAACTTATTTGATGATTCAGGTTCAGACACAGTAACTTTTTTGCAAAAAGGTTACCCATGACCCAATTTAATTCTCCAACCATAACGATTGAAATTTTCGAATCACAACAATTTGGAAACCTTTTTATTCTAACGTTTAAAATAAAGTACAACATTCTTGCCCTTCTGCAGGAAAGTTGGTGGTAGGGAAATATGCTCCCAAACATTAAAGGACACTAGGGGGAAAATTCCAGACCCCAGGCTAATTTGAAGGTAGAGTCGTGTAAAGTCTTTAAAAACTAACGTATGCATATGAGTTTTGAGGTTTTAGGCATCCTACCCCACAAAACGGTTGAGCGACATCTACCCTAATAGCTAATGCAAAAATATGCAGTATTGTATAACTTTTAGCATTACTGAACGAATAGTGTCTGACAAACGCGTATTTTGTATGGTTAACATAAACGGTAGGGAAAAGTGAGTCACTAAGCAGCAATGGCATTCTGATACCGAGAGGCTTAGAAATAGTTTTTCCCAGTTCCAAACAGATTGGCTGTCTCTGCATTTTCCCTCCCTAGCATTTTGACCCTATTCAAGACGAAATTACCTTTTGTGGGAAGAAATCAGCGGTCTGCTTCGACAAAATCTTCTTTGTTGCTTAAATAGGGAACTAGAACTTTCAATTTTTATTTAAATGAGTCCTGACACGAATTATATGGTCATTGGTAAGATCCAGTCACTCTTGGGGAAAACCTCAAATAAACATATAGCCTACCTATAACGACTCTCAAGGGAAAAAAAGCGAAAATTCATATATGGCTTATAGGAGCTTTCAATGTCTAATCCTTTTTGATGGTCTAATTCTCACCAAGATTAAAATCTTTTATGTCGATGTTTTCTTCTTTTTCTAAGATTACTCAAATTTCCCCATACTGACAACTTTTCATCGGTAAGCTTAATAATAATTAACATCAAATATTTCGATTGAGGAAGAAATGCAAATTCTTTTATGTACATATTGTTAATAAAAACCGTTTTTAAAGTTATGGTTTCAATCAACAGGCTGTAGGAACTTCTACGGATCAACTAAAGCATCTTTCAGTACATTTAACGTAAATATTAGGTAGATTCTCAATTTAAAGACACAACAAAAATCTATTGATTGTATTTTGTTTGATTTAAACAGGGTATATGTCTACGAACTATGTGCGTGATGGTTTTGAGCCCCAATAATGCTAGAGAAGCCAAATAATTTGAAAGACCGTTTGAACTTTTATGGAAGGATCTGTTTGGGCATATCCTGCAGGTTTGTCTAAATAGGTTATACTTCGAAGTAATTCGCTTGAAAAATCCCTTCTTTTCTTAGGAGATACAGGATCCCTTCTCAATTCGAAAATTTTCATCTTGATAAGCATTATTCACCGTTTGCTGTCTTTGTTATTTCCCTGAAGGCAAAGTTTGAATTTTTTTGACGATGAAGGAAACTTATTAAATTGGCTTATGGCGCTAATATACTTTATAAAACTTCTTTGACAAAATTGAATAGTCTCCATCAAGTTTCTTCTTGCCTTGAACTCTGAAGTAGTTAAAGATGGAATTTCTGCTGTGTAAGACTCTTCAATTAGCTATTTAAGACATCAGATCTTTGATTACTAATAATTTTTAAATATCAACAAATTCATTGTCAATTTCCAAATTATAAGGTTATAAGGCCCAAATCTTAAATAGGGCTACACCTTGATAATTCTGTTTATTTCGCTTTATGATCACTGGTTATTTCGAGAAAGAAAAAATGAAACTTTGCAACATGAAAGTGTTATGAGCTTCAAGAAAGAAAAATCTAAGACATATTAAAACTTGGGAAAGTACAAAGCAAATTCCCAGTTGACTGGATTCTCTCTAAATGAAAATTTCAGAAACTGCCGTCGCTAGGACATGCTATGCTTTTTCAAACAGTTTGTGGTACTACTACTACTACTACTTATATTACTAACATCACTGCAGTACCACTTCTCCTAACTGCAGCAGTACCTCTGTGTCCGCTCCTCCTCCACCCCATCCTATTAAAAACGTCACTCTTTACGCTCTCCCATGAACTTCACGTTTCCTTTAAATCCTCCATTCAGGGAAGACCTCCTTTATGTTTGGCCACATACAGATGGCTTAAAAGACCAATCTTTGGTAATATGTCATTCTTCAAACGTAAAAAGTGTCTTAAACATCTCAGCCTTTCTTTCATTATAGCCCTAGAAAATAAAATAGAACCATATTTTTCGTACAGCTTGGTGTCTGACATACGTTCAATCAAATGGGTACTAAAACTATCCGTAGACAATCCCTCTGGAAAACATTTAATACATCTTCCTCTACCTTTCGTAGGGCCCATGTTTGAGAACCATACTTGACCACTATCATTATCGTAACTTCCAATATCTTAATCTTGGTTCTATCTTCGTATTGGTCCGATTTTTTTTTTTTTTTAACCTGGGCTATTCTACTTTCATTCGAAGAAAAACCCTGGGTTGTCCAAATTTTTGAATCTTCACTGCATCCACAACCTTAACTAATAATACCACCCACGCATTTGCTTCATACAGAAACCAAACTGATACCTCTATAATAACCACACTCAATCTTAACACCTTTCTTATAAAAGGGTCTAATCAAAGCTTTTCTAAAATCAGTGAGCACTTCTCCTTCGAACCGATCGGATCAATGGTCTTCGGGAAAATCGGAGAAAGCTCGTTCAAACGAAAATTAACAGTTCTAGTGTCCTCTTTTTAAGTATCAAAATGAGTGTGACACGGAAAAGTGGCAGCAAAATATTTTCGAGCGAAAACTAAAAAAAAATTGAAAGGGTGTTTATATAGCCTCCCAATCTCAGAGTCTACAGTAGCATGCAGAATACTATTCGTCTCTGAACATAAATTTGGCCTGTAGAAATGAAATGTTATTATAAACCGTTTATCCCAATTAAGCTAATGGCAATGGAGTATCTCCTAGTTACACATTATCGATTAAGGTGTTTTAGCTTGGCAAGATTTTGGCCTTATATGGGCTGAAATTACTGTTTATTCCCCCCCCCCTTACCATATTGAATAGACTGCATAATGAAAAGACATTAATTGCGTAAAGAACAAAAAAACTGGTATTAGCAAAAATATTTGTATATATTTTAACAAGGGATTGCACCAATTCAAAAATCTTAAAAAATAAAATCAAAAGTTTGACGGTTAGTATTTAGAAATCGGACTTGCTGTAATAATCAAATATCTTTGAATAGCCTGCAGTATTAAAATAAGTTTAATTGCGTAAAGAGCAAAAAAACTGGTATTTGCAATAATATTTGTATATATTTTAACAAGGGATTGCAACAATTCAAAAACCTTAAAAAATAAAGCCAAAAGTTTGAAGCTTAGTACATATCGTTGTTAGAAATTGTACTTGCTTTAATAATTAAATATCTTTGAAAAGACACAGAATAAAAAGAGATTAAATTGCGTAAAGAGCAAAAAACTGGTCATTGCAAAATTTTTGTATATATTTTAACAAGCGATTAAAAATTGGACATGCTGTAATAATCAAATATCTTTGAATAGGTTTCAGTATGAAAAGAATTTTAATTGCGTAAAGAGCAAAAAAACTGATAATTACAAAAATATTTGTATATATTTTAACAAGGGATTACAACAATTCAAAAACCTTAAAAAATAAAACCAAAAATTCGAAGCTTAGTAGAAATCCTTGTTAGAAATCGGAATTTCTGTAATAATCAAATATTTTTGAAAAGACACAGTATGAAAAGAGATTAAATTGCATAAAGAGCAAAAAACTGGTAATTGCAAAAATGTTTGTATATATTTTAACAAGGAATTATAACAATTCAAAAACATTAAAAAAGAAAACCTAAAGTTTGAAGCTTAGTAGAAATCCTGACTAGAAATGGGAATAGATTTAATGATCAAACATATTTGGAAAGACACAGTATAAAAGGACAATAAATTGCGTAAACAGCAAGAGAACTAGTGATTGCAAAAATATTTGAATATATTTTAACAAGGGATTACAACAATTAAAAAAGCTTAAAAAGAAAACCTAAAGTTTCAAACCTATTACATATCATTGTTAGAAATCGGACTTGCTTTAATAATCAAATATCTTTGAAAAGACTTCAGTATGAAAAGGCAGCAAATTGTCTGCGATTAGAAGACAAGCGACAACCAGAATCCATATAAAGAAGCCTGCCTCGTGCCGAGTGCCGGGGTCCCGGTATTGTTATATATATGCATATATAGGCTATATGTATATATGTATTTGACCTTTTTTTTAGATTTTTGGCCTGTTAAAGCGCTTAGATTTGAAGGATAGGACTTAGAAAATGCACAGGGTAAATTTTAAGAAAAAAAAAAAATCTATTTTCGAAAGAAATATTTGGTTATTTTTTAATAGTTGCATTACAAAATTTTGAGAGATTTCATAGAATTGTTAGACATTGTAAGGAATATATTCCTTATTTGACAGAATCTCTTTGACCATTAGCTTGATCTCTTGACCCAAAATTCCGTAGTTTCCCTGATTTCATGTCTGATTAACTTGAGAGCCTTGGCGTTTCCTACGGAGACACATCCCCACTGACATGAAGGAAAGGTTTTATCTATTTTCAATTTCCTGCCAACACAATTGAAGGAATTCACGCTAGGATAGATCGAGATCCTAAAGGGATCTTTTATGGAATCGAAGGTGATAATGAAAGGATTACCATGGGGATATTTTGCTAGTACAAAAGATAGAATCAGCCTGATAATATATTTGATCTGCACGAAGGAAGGCTGCATCTGTAATAAATTAAATATTCAGTTAAGGTTGGCTAATCAAAAGAAAATGCATAAGGACCATTAATAATATTTCCCCGATATATCGCTGCTAAATATCAATATTAGCCATTAAGATTGAAATAGAGAGAGAAATAGATTTAGATGGCGACTTATGTGTTTCTGACTTTAACGTGGTGGAAGAAGCTAGAGGTTTTGACAAAGCGATTGTCATCATTGGGCGAATATTGCCTAGTTTAGTTTTCACATCCAAAGGATATCATCCCCTAGGCTTCAAGAGCAAATTCCTAGGACCGGTTAGTTTAATTGGTACCAACTGCATTTTTTCCAGGACAGAAAGGGTAAACCTGTAAGATTTACCCTCTCTGTAAATATCAAGATTTACACGAATACAGGAATAGCTATTCCTGTATTCGTGTTTTTTTTCGGTCTCCTGACAAGAAGGGAGAATGTATGGTGCGTCTTTACCACTTTTATTTGCAAATAATTAGACAGCTCCTTTTTTTGGAAACCACACTTCTTTACGTCATTTCATTTTTCTTTTCTGGTACGAAACCAGAATTATCAACTGGATATATCAGTGATTACCAATTAGACACATAATTCCAGTGTAAATATCCTGGAGATTCTCTTAATATTCCCTTAAAATTGACCTGTTTGTAATTAATTTAAAGGATATGGAGGCTGTATTAACTTTTGTTTGGTTCTAACTGTTGAGGCAATTTTGCTTCGCCCTTCAGTCTTTTCTTCTAAATATAATTTTTCCCGAAAACAAGAAGGTTTCATTCTTTGGACCCAAATGTTCTGCTAAATAGTCATTTGCTTTCATAGTTTACCTTTGTCCACTTTGTTGGGCTTTTATTATTCAGATATTCTGGACGGTATAACGATGCCATCTACCATAAGAAAGATAGTCAAATTTTTAAGATATATTTATGACAATTCCATCCGTTGAAACTGTGTCAGTGTTTCTTGAAGTAAACCTCATTTTCCTATTCAACATTATTATAGATGTTCAAGTAGGCATACAAGGGGAGGGAGCTTGTCTCTGAAACCCCGCTCACCTCCATATTGGAACTTGTTTTGTGAACGTACCCTGACAAGTTAATTACGGTACTAGTACTTTGCGTTTCACTGGTTATTATGAGTTATTAATTTTTTGAGTTAAGTTATTTTGGGTACTGCAGATAGTGGGAGTAAAGCTAATGTTCCAAAAAAATTAGTTGAATTTCTCAACATTGACTTGTAAGTCTTTCGTTAGATCATATTTTTAAACACAGTTATTTAACTAGTGATAACACTCAAAGAATATATATATATATATATATATATATATATATATATATATATATATATATATATATATATATATATATATATATATATATATATATATATATATATATATATATATATATATATATGAGAGAGAGACAGAGAGTACATTTCAGCCCACATGGAGTACTAATTTGACAATCTCCAATTTGATTTTTAATTACAAAAGGCAGCTAGATGTAGCAACTTCCTATAAAATGAGCCATTAAACACCTTTCTATGGTTGTCCAGTGCCCAGCTAGCTGAGAGGGAAGAAACAGAAAAAAAGATGCCGTTGATGCCGAATATTATAGTTCAAGCCACTTTTCTTGTTTTTCAAGCCAGGTATTTTGTTTGTTGTTCAAGCCAAGAGACTGTAAGTTTGCTATATAGGCGTTTCAGACAAGGTGGTTCTCATAGTGTACTTTGTGTTTCGATCCGACATTTTTTTTAGGAGTTATGGGTTATTGTATTTCTTAACATTGGACGTGATCGTCTCTTACAAGGTTGTTAGCTACCGTTGCAACCCAAAGACTATATCGATCCTTTATGTATCCCTTAAAATGAGCCATTAAACAGCACTCCACGATGCTCCAATGCCCAGCTATCTGCGGGGGAAAAGAAAAAAAATTGAAAAGATGCTTCAAATGCAGAATATCGTGATTGCAGCCCCTTTGCTTGTTTTTCAAGCCAATTTATTTTCCTTGCTGTTCAGCCCAAGAGACAGTAAGTTTCTTATATAGGTGTTTCGGACAAGGCGGCTCTAATAGTGTACTTTTTGTTTTGACCTGACTCAATTTTTAGGAGGTAAGGGCTATTGTAATATTACTATGGGGCGTGATCGTCTCTTACTAGATTGCTAGCTACCGCTGCAACCCAGATATAGTAAATTACTAAAAAATGTTTTTTAATTGATTTGTGGTTAGTTACTTACTAGATTGTTGGTTTGTTATCTACAAAATTTGTGGTATGTACTTTTCTAGTTTCATGGTTAGTTCTTTCCTAAATTATATTTACTAACTATACTGATCCTTTATATAAAATTATGTCGATCCTTTCTGCAATATATAATGATTCCTTTTAATACTTCAGTTACTATGGGCTACAGTTCGTTCCTTAATGTAAAACGGCTAATTCATTTTTATTTGTAGCAAACACATAGATTTTCTGGTCAAACTTTTTGAAACACAATCAGGGGCGTCGTTTGGGGGGGGGGGGCAAGGGGGGCAGTTGCCCCCAATAATGTGAAGAAAAAAATACTATACATCCCATGCCCTTTGACTATCCAGCGATGAACCCTTCCCCCCCCCCCAATAAAAATGCTGGGGATTTGCCCCTGAACACAATATAAATATCAAAACTTTGCAATCGCTAAAGGCTACATTTATTGCACTCTAAAGTGCTTTCAGTAAAGCACTACTGAAACTTTCGTGTAAAGAGCAGACGTTTAAGGCGGTAGGGGCTACTTTCATGTAAAAACCGGAAGAAACCAGCGGCTTTTTCTTCTTTGGAATAGTAAGAGACGGTCCTCAAAGAATCAGGCAGCTAACTAAGTCCATAATTTGTTCTTTAATAAAAATTTCATCAATCAGATGTTTTAATATATCCTACATGGTATAGTGGTTGGGATAGCTGGCTCTTACCCAGTTGGCTCGAGTTCGATTCTCGGTATGGGAAATTTTTACTTATGATGATTTCTTAAGGAATATAATTAAAATAGTCATCTTTGCAGTGATTCCTTTTATTACTTCAGTTACTATGGGCTACTGTTCGTTCCTTAAGTAATTAGAAATAGCTTTTTTTTAATTACAAATGGTTTTTAATCCCATCAATTTCCTTTAAAATGAGCCATTAAACTGCTCTCTACGATGCTCCAGTGCCCCGCTATCTTAGGAAAAGAAGAACAAGCAGAAGAAAAAAAAGATGCTGTATATGCAGAATATTCTGGTTGCAGCCACTTTTCTTGATTTTCAAGCCAATTTTTTTCCCTTGTTGTTCAAGCCAAGGAACGGTAAGTTTTTTTGTATTGGGGTTACGGACAAGGCGGTTCTAATAGTGTACTTCTTATTTTGGTATGACTATATTTTTATGAGTTATGATATTTCTTAATATTGGACGTGATCGTCTCTTACTAGGTTACTAGCTACCACTGCAACCCGGATAATAACTACTACATGAGATTCTTATGACTGATACCATTTATGATGAACTTTATCGTTTCTTTATGTAATTAATGTAACTTCTACTAGGTTGCTAGCTACCGCTGCAACCCGCATTTTAGTAACATGTCTTACTAGGTTACTAGCGGGCAGCAACCTAGCAATCAGGCAGCTAACTAAGTCTAATATATGCAATGGTTTGTTCTTCTAATGATCGTCTTTTAATATAATCCGATGGTACAGTGGTAAGCATACGTGCTTGTTATTAGTGGTTAGGATAGCTGGCATTCAAGTCGGTTCTAATGATGTACTTTTTGTTTTTATTTGAGTCTATTGTTAGGAGTTATAGGCTATTATATTTCTTAGCATTGGACGTGCTCGTCTCTTACTAGGTCGCTAGCTACTTCTGCAACCCGGATTATGACAGCAAGTTTGAATAAATATTACAGTGAGCAGATATTTGTGATATAATACTTTACGTGTCCCGCCTAATTTTTTCTAAGGCTTGTTCCTTTCGCTTAGGGTTTAAATGACGCCAGTAACATGTTATGCTGATGGTAGCATTTATCTTTTATGAAAGAGCTTCTACTTATTATTCAGACCTTTTGTAGAGGGGACCAGAAGAACCGATATGTTTTGCATTCATTCGTTTTGATGACAGGTCTTCAGAGGAAATCATGGCTTCAACTAAACGGAACAAATGATTCAAATGTAATATTCAACTGGAAAACCTAAGTGGTTCATTGTAGCTATCACAGACGTATAACTAGTCCCTTTCCTTTGTTCGTTTATTTAACTTTTATATCTTAATTAAGAAATTATAAAGACGAGGATCTAGTCTTATTTTGTTTTGCTTAGTCGTTTTAAGATCCCATGGACTTATAAATGGCTTTTCTTACATAGGAGGAAAATACAAGTTGTTTTTAGATGTAGTTCAGAGTCAGAGTGGCGTCAGCTCATTCAATTTACAACAACTGTACCGCATAAGCAAGTGGCATTTCGGAGGATGATGGCTTTAAATTTTTTCCTAAGCCTTAGAATAGTTAAATCTATGTTCTAGTAATGTGAAATTCCTTTGTTAAATTTTAAACTAGCCAAGGGACATCTCTAGTGCTACATCTGGCTCTTTCGCTATACCATCATGCATTTTTGGATGAATTCTAAGGTCTTCACTCATTTATTTTACCTTATTCATCCGCATATAGTGCTAAGATGATCATGCCTGAAGTCCATTGCCCATATTTTGCCAATTACAAGTGAGTAAGGAGGCTTGTTCAATACCACATTCAACTTCTATTACATCCAAACGCTTTTGTTCTTCAGCATTTCTTGTCTTTTTCTTTTCTTTCTATTTAAGTTTCTATTGACATGGAAAGAATTAACTCCTGATAAATTCAAAAACTAAAAGATTAAATATGAGCTAAAATAGCTTAGTCAGGGTTTCAGGTTGTCCGAAAAAAGAAGGATCCCCATATTGGCAGAGTCAAAAGAGGAAGTGCAGGCAACGTATGTCTCCTGTCATTTGTTCTCAACATCATAAGGTGTTGGTTTATTTTGATGTTTCAAACTGGAAGCCTGCCACTTGATACTTAAAGAGAGAACAATTTATTTCCCAAATTCAATACAATATTGAATTTTATGACCTTTAAAAAACATCAAATTTATAACGTGGAAACTAACGTTTTTTCACTAATTGGTAGGAACTTCGATTTCATGTTTTTCTTGTAGAAGCCATTTAAAGGTTACGTTAAAGATACGTAATTGCTGGTCACTCGGGTGATCTTAGGTAGCATTTTACCTCTTGGTTCCAATGTTTCCGAGGGGAAAGTTACTTTTCCCCTCTATAAATCAATACGTCCGAGTAACTTATCGGTAATCCCTAATTTAATTTGGAGGACTGCAACGAGATTTCTCATCTCCTTATCAATTGTTCCCTTTTTCTATATACAATTTCCTTTTTCTAGACTTTCTAGCAGCCTCTTTTTACGTTGGAGGTTTAATATAAAAAGAAAAAAATTAAGCGATCTCAAATTATAGCTAACTTTCGTAAGTGGGGAGTAGCAAGGAAGAGAAAGGTAATTTGCAGATAAATTTGAGACACACAAAAGCGAACGTCCTTAAGACACGTAGCTTCTGAGAACAATAGCTTATGAGACAATATGCTGATGAAGCTTCTGAGAAACATGACCCCTACAAACAGTTTGATCAAGCAGGGTTCAAAAACCTTATTGTCATAATTCTTTTTCAGGTACATGCTCAGGATTTTGATTGGAGAAGGGCATGCTTACCATCTTTAGTAACTTAAGTAAGCTCAACCAAATTTAACTGTAGAAATAGTTATTTTGATACCTTTTCCACTCAAATGTGAAAATATTATTTTCTATCACATAGATCGCAGCCCCCCTCCCAAGAGTTTGAACTTGTCTTACATTATTTATGCAAAAAAGATTTGTTCCGTCGGCGCTTTAACGTTTTATTTGTTGTTGTTGTTATTTTTTTTTTTTTTTTTTTTACATACTTTAGAATTACCAAGAACTCTGGAATCTTTTTTATTTGTTTCAAAATTGCCCTGCTAATTAATTTGAACAGACGATTCATCTTGGCAAGCCTCTTATTAAACAAAGAAAGCTATTTGAAAAATTGGACTTCTTAGTAATTTATTTTCTTAGTAATTTATTTTCTATTTTCCATATTTACTTGCTGATACAAAAAATCAAATTGACAATATTTTCCTTATTTTGAAAGCCTCCATGAAAAACTCCATAGACTATAGAAAATTAGAATTTTAATAAAGAGCGCTTCGATGAACAGTCAATATTACTTTTATTCTCTCCTTCCGAAAAGCCTAAATCGTCTTTCCTCATTTCATCTATATTTGGAAGCTATCCTCTAAATTAAATTTTTGTTGCTTGAACTGGAAAACTGCTATTAACTTGAAGATAGAACTCGGCACATGCCGTCATAAACAGTAAGGCTTAATCTATAAAGCCTCTTTTAAAAATCCTCTAGAATCTCTCCTGAAAGCTTCTAACTACCAAAAGGCAAAACAAGAGACTAAGCCCGTCCTATCGAAGTTCTTGAGCGTTAATGTCAAGAGCTAAACAATTTGTCAAAAATGCTGATTTCCGTAGAATCAGAAAAAAGTCGCTATATTCATTTTTCCAATGTATAAAATTCTTTGACTTACTAAGAATTTTGTTAATAATTGAAAAGAGGGTGAAAGGAACCCCTTGGCTCCTTTCAGGGATGGCAAGTTAGGAAAGGACGACAAATAAGCAGAATGACCAGCTTCCAAGCTATGAATATTTAAAGAGACTCCATAACAGCTATTATTTCTAAGTTAACGATTTTTTTGTTGATTTCTTACAAACTTATTCATAGAATTTTTTTTCTTGAAAATTTTTCAATTTTGCAATTTTTTTTTTTTTTTTTTTTTTTTTTTTTTTCCCGCCCAATGGATACGTTTCTTAGAATTACTAGCTACCAATTTTTGTTAACTAACAGTTTCGTTTCTACGGGCTAATAGAAAACTGGGTGCTAATATTATTAGTTAACTATTTGACGGTGAAAGAAGGCCTATAATTTTTCATCCTGAGTGGGCTTCTGATATACATAATAAAAATGAACGGGTTCAATAACCCCGTCCTCCAACATAGAAACAAATTTCCTGTTGTTCACTCTTATTTGTCTGAAACTACTGAGGTTATTATATATATATATATATATATATATATATATATATATATATATATATATATATATATATATATATATATATATATATGTATATATATATATATATATATATTACGTTATAATGCTATTATGCGATTTAGGCTTTTCGGAAGGAGAGAATAAAAGTAATATTGACTGTTCATCGAAGCGCTCTTTATTAAAATTCTAATTTTCTATAGTCTATGGAGTTTTTCATGGAGGCTTTCAAAATAAGGAAAATATTGTCAATTTGATTTTTTGTATCAGCAAGTAAATATGGAAAATAGAAAATAAATTACTAAGAAAATAAATTACTAAGAAGTCCAATTTTTCAAATAGCTTTCTTTGTTTAATAAGAGGCTTGCCAAGATGAATCGTCTGTTCAAATTAATTAGCAGGGCAATTTTGAAACAAATAAAAAAGATTCCAGAGTTCTTGGGAATTATAAAGTCTGTAAAAAAAACAAAAAAAAAAAAATAACACCAACAACAAATAAAACGTTAAAGCGCCGACGGAACAAATCTTTTTTGCATAAATAATGTAAGACAAGTTCAAACTCTGGGGAGGGGAGGCTGCGATCTATGTGATAGAAAATACTATTTTCATATTTGAATGGAAAAGGTATCAAAATAACTATTTCTACAGTTAAATTTGGTTGAGCTTACTTAAGTTACTAAAGATGGTAAGCATGCCCTTCTCCAATCAAAATCCTGAGCATGTACCTGAAAATGAATTATAACAATAAGGTTTTTGAACCTTGCTTGATCAAACTGTTTGTAGGGGTCTTGTTTCTCAGAAGGTTCATCAGCATATTGTCTCATAAGCTATTGTTCTCAGAAACTACTTGTCCTAAGAACGTTCGCTTTTGTGTGTAATATATATATATATATATATATATATATATATATATATATATATATATATATATATATATATATATATATATATATATATATATATATATATATATATATATATATATATATATATATATATATATATATATATATATATATATATATATATATTTTTATATATATATATATATATATATATATATATATATATATATATATATTAAAACTTAAAACATTAAACTTAAAACATTAAAACTTAAAACGAACAGAAATTATTCCGTATATGAAAGGGGCTGCCCCCTCCTCAACCCCTGGCTCTTTACGCTAAAGTTTTTTATTGTTTTAAAAAGCAAATTTGTCAGGAAGGGTCAAACTTTAGCGTAAAGGGTGAGGCGTTGAGGAGGGGGCAGTCCCTTTCATATACGGAGCAATTTCTGTTCGCTTAAGTTTTAATGTCGCTCCTTATTTTCAGTTAAAAAACTCTTTTTTATTTAATTTCTGAACGTTTTTGAGTTAGTACAGCTTTTATTTTGGCTCACCGTACAATAATAATTAAAACGCAATTTGCATGTTAATTTTACTTTTTTTTTGGCTAAATGGCTGTCTCGAAATTTTGTTCTGACGTAACTTACGAATTAACTTACGTAACGAACTTCTATATTCATATATCTTTATTGCGTATATTAGGGGGTTCGCCCCCTAGTGAATACCTCGCTCTTTACGCTAAGTCTAAACTTTGTTCCAATTCTTTAAGAATGACCCCTTAATCACAAAGGCCGTTAATTAGAATAAATAGCTCTGATGAAAGTACAAAAAAAAATGAGCGAGGTAATGAGTAGGGGGCGAACCCAATCATATTCGTATTAATTTGTGTTCGTTTTAAATTTTGATGGTGCTCCTTACTTTCAGTTGAAAAAATAGTTTTTTTTATTACTTAATTTCTGATCGTTTTTTTTAAATAGTGCTGGGAAATCCGGTGCCCCCTTCATAGCAATGTCCTTCCCCCATAAAAACTTCCTCCATGGAAAGTTCCTCCCACGTAACACCCGACCCAACCCACCCCAAACTACCAAAAAAAAAATCCCCCCTGAAAATGTCTGTATACTTCTGAATAACCAATACTATATGTAAACATTGGGCAAAGTTCATAACTTGCAGACCTTCCCCCGGGGACTGTGGGGGATTAAGCCATCCTCAAAGACATATTTATTATATTATTCAACCATGCTAAACAAAATGGATATCTCAAAATTTTGATCGGATGACTTTGGGGGAAAAAAGAGCGTGGGAGGGGGCCTAGTTGCTCTCCATTTTTTTGTCACTTAAAAAGAACACTAGAACTTTCAATTTCCGTTCGAATGAGCACTCCCGCAATATTCTAGGACCACTGGTTCGATAAAATCACCCCTGGGAAAAAAACAAATAAATACGCTTCTAAGATCTTCCTTCTGGCAAAAAATACAAAATTCCACTTTTTTCCAGATAGGAGCTTGAAACTTCTATAGTAGGGTTCTCTGATACGCTGAATCTGATGGTGGGATTTTCATTAAAGTTCTGTGGCTTTTGGTGGGTGTGTCCCCCTTTTTTCGAAAATAAAGTGAATTTTCTCAGGCGCGTAACTTTTGATCGGTACGACTAAACTTGATGAAACTTATATATTTGAAATCAGAATATGAATTTGATTCTTTTGATGTATCTATTTGTATCAAAATTTTGTTTTCTAGAGTTTCGGCTACTACTAAGCCGGGTCGCTCCTTACTTACAGTTCGTTACCACAAATTGTTTGATATTTGATTATTAAAGAAAGTCCGATATCTAACAACGATATCTATTAAGCTTCAAACTTTTGGTTTTCTTTTGGTTTTTGAATTGTTGTAATCTCTTGTTAAAATATATATAAATATGTTTGAAAAATCTTCAAGAACCTTAATTTTTTTTTCAATTGACGTCAGTACTATGTTAGTACATCACAAGCAGTAAAGTTAGTACATTCTTATGACATCATATATGGCATCACAAAAGTATTTTCTTATATGATTTTATGGATAGCATAAAAAAGATCGTTGAGTTTCCAGCGTAGCAGTTATTTATATAGAAGATCAACCTGGATAGCGAGAATTAGATGTCAAAATTGAAAAAGATAGCGATGATGATTGGGTTTGGGATTTTGAAATAGATAAGATTATCAGTGCCTTACCATAACTTTGTTAAAAAAAAAAAAAAAGGTTCGGCGATATGTATTTCATAATGACGAAGGATAAGTCGAGGTGTAACGAAGCAAACAATTTGAAAATGATACCGATGATGAAAGATCCAATAATAAAAAAAAAAAAAATTAATTTTACAAAGGCACCACTTCTAATTTAAGGTCCATTTGGACGTCTTCTCGTTGTATTCTTAGAACCAATAAAATTAAGCAATAACGAACCTCATTCTTCCTTTATGTAAGACTCAGCAGGTTATTCTCCTCCTTATAGCTATTTTAGTCGGCCTTGTTTGCAACTATGCAGCCACCCACGGTTACCAATAATCAACTAACTTCACTACAGCTACGGGCAACATAAACCACTTCATAACATCTGGCTACAATAGAGGTTATGTTACAACAAATGGTCCTAAAAGATCGGGAGGGGGCTAATTCGAGCGGAAATTAAAATTTTTAGTGCCCTTTCTAAGTGACTAGAAAGAATAGAGGGCAACTAGCTCCCTCCCACGAACCTTTTTACCTAAAGTCGTCCGATCAAAATTTTGAGATAGCTATTTTGTTAAGATAGTTGAATGGTACAGTAACTATGCCTTTGGGGATAACAAGGCCTACTACAGCTCCCAGAAAAAGAGCCGTAAGTTATGAAACTTGTCCTTTGTCTATATATATTATTTGTCATGAGGAATCATACAGAAATTTTTTGGGTGGGGAATTTGTGCTGGAGGATTTTCCTACACGGAGAATTTTCCGTGGGAGGGAGGTTTCCGGTGTAAACTTTCCAGAGGATATTAAACAGGGGGAGGGGGGTTTGCCAGACTTCCTATAGGAAATTCTTTTTATTAGTCCTACTTATTCATTGGCGAATAAATTTTAAATATAGAGATGTTCTTTGGGAATTGTCTTGGTGATTTTTCCGTGAAGTGATTTTCTGCGGGAGATATTTTACATGGGGGAATTTTCTATAGTAGAAATTCTTCATGGGGGATATACCCCGGATGAAACTTTCCATTGGGGGGGGGGGAGATTTCCGGGGGAAATTTCCACGGAGGGGATTTCCGGCATGATTTGAAAAACAATCAGAAATTAAATGAAAAATAAGCATTTTTCCAAATAAAAGTATGCGAAGGAGAATTTTTCAGATGGAATCTTCCGCAAGAAATTTTTTGGGGGGAACTTTCAGCGAGGATGGAATTGTCAGGGGAAAATTTCTCGGGGGGATTCTACACGTGGGTATTTTTCCATGGAGGAATTTTCTTGGGGGAGTTTTCCATGGAGGGGAGTTGGGTTTCCCGGCATTATTTGAAAATGATCAGGGTGGTGCTGTCAATAATCCTCTCTTTACGCTGAAATTTGAATTTGTGTCCAATTTCTGTAAGAACGAGTCTTGAAACACAAGGGCTGTTTAATTAGAATCAAATTTTTTTTAAAAGTACGAAAAAACTTCAGCGTGAAGAGGAGGGGGCAACCTTAAACTTTTTAAGTTTTAATCTTCGCTCCATACTTATAGTTGAAAAAAAACTTGTTTTTTTGTTTAATAATAAAAAAAGCGGACGTTTTTTCGTCCCAATAATCAGAACAGCATGATCACAACCAGCAGATTTAGTCAATCTGTGCATTTATCTGATGATAATTTGATTGATTTCGCAAATGATAAATCTCCAAATTATTCACTCATGAAAATAAAACCTTTTTTTATCGGGTGAAAGTGGAAGAGATCCAAAACTGACCACCCGGAAGTTTATCATCGACTTCCCTGATTCATTTACTCTCATCCTGCTATGTCGATAATCTAAATAACTAAGAGCTAAACAAGCCACACGACGTTTATTGTTTCTGGAACATTCCTTAGAAAAACAGATCTTACTTGACATGAGTTCAATGTTTGGAAGGACAGCATTCAATCACTACTCTTTTATTCATTTAGCAATGAGACAGTAGCTCGACTTCCATTGAACTTTTCAACATTGTTATATTTAATTTTGAGAAGTTTCAACCGTAACTCACGAGATATTTTACTGATTTTTCACATGGTTAAGTAAAGTGTAACTTGTGCAAGTTATAACCGGAAATCTAAAAGCGCTTCTTCTGAAGCATTAGATGTTTCAAAATAAATTCCATTTTATGTTCGGGTCTCTTTATTTCTTTTTCTTTTCTTTTTCTCCAGGGGTTATTGTGTCGAACCAGTGGCTATAGAATTTTAGGAAAGGTCTCAGTCAAACGGAAATCTCCAGTTCTGGTACTAATTTTAAAGCCTGAAAGTGGTCGATGGGAAATTAGACCCCCTTAGACGCCCCTTTTCAGGTCCTTCACCAAGGACGACGCCTCACCACCAAAAATGGTGCCGTGTAATAGTCTATTTAATAAAAAAGGCCAAAATATAAAAAAAAGTGTATCTCTTAAGTTAGTGCAGCCTGTAGAGGCCGGGGGCAAGCTCCTAAAGTTATAAAAAGTTGCTCGTTTAGTATAAAAGGATTTTAAAATAAATCGTCAAAGGACAGTATCCTTGTTTCTTGTAAGCTTGATCAAAACTTATGCTGATCATAAGTTCTTTCAAAGAAATTTCAAGAAACGGGCCCAGCTTATGCAGTTGATTAATTTCAAATGAAAAAGCTTATCAGTGATTTGCATGAGAAAGGTGAAAATGTTACACCTTTTGAAGTTTGGACTGCAAAAAGATTTGGTACTTTCCCATTATGTGGACACCTCGGCTGTAGACAGTCGAATGAATGCAGTGATGGAGACTCGTAAAGCGGGTAATTGTTATCTAAAAAATTGATCAAAGAGCGTGGTTTCTCATTGAATTTACAATATTTAAACTGTTGTTTTTTTGGGATTTAGGTGGAGAAAAAGGTGCCTAGGTTAGGTTACGTATTTAATATATGCTCTGCTTTACCCCCACCCCCCCCCTAATGTGCAAATATATAGCCCAAATTTGTTTATAAACTATTATATATTCATTCCATTTTATTTTATTTCATTAGCATTAACCAAACTTGACTTTTATAGGTGTCCACATAATGGGAAAGTACCAAATATTTTATCCAACATAAAAGTTTGGACTCGAAGGACTTTTTTTCCTTGCAAATAAACATATTATGCAAAAGACACATAAAAGGTCTAAAGCGTCATTGATGAACATTTTGGAATAAAATAGATCATATTGTAACATTTAGAATTGACCATTGGGTACAGATGGTGGCCGACGTTTACCCCCCCCCCCCCGGCGATTACCACCCCCCCCTCCCGGCGATTACCCCCCCTCCCGCCCAGAAAATACACCCCCGTGGAAAATATCCCCCGGAAAATACCCCCCCACTGAGAATACCCCTACGGAAAATACCCCCCCCCGGAAAATATCCCCCTTGGAAAATACCCCTCCCCCCCCCCTGGAAAATACTCCCCCCGGGTAAAATATCTTTCCCGTGGAAAATAAGGCTTTCCAAATTTGAGAATTTTGTGAGTTTTTTTTCCGTAGGGGGAAGGAATTCTGGTACTTGTGTATTATGCGCCACTCACTCAAGTTTACGCTGCGTGAAATTCGAGAACACATCCCTTTTTTCGTTAGTTTCTTCGTTACTTTAGAAATAAATTTAGGCTATAGATTTGCACATTAGGGGGGGAGGGTAATGTAATAAAACATTACATTTACTTTATACTGGGATTTTTTTTTTTTTTTTTAGTTAACAAAATTTCCAGATACCTCGCTATTCTTCTGTCATTTTTTAGTGGTCATACCTAGAAAGAATTGTTTTCTAACTTCAAACTGTCCAAATACTGTACCCCCCGTCTTTAGCAAATATATACCCGGAAAATACCCCCCCCCCCCTGGAAAATACCCCCCCCCCCCCATGGAAAATAAGGCTTTCCAAATTTGAGAATTTTATTTGAGTTTTTTTTTTTCCGTAGGGAGAAGAAATTTTGGTACTTGTGTATTATGTGCCACTCACTCAAGCTTACGCTGTGTAAAATTCGAGAACACACCGGTTTTTTCGTTAGTTTCTTCGTTACTTTAGAAATAAATTTGGGCTATAGATTTGCACATTAGGGGGGAGGGTAAAGTAAAGCGGGTCAGCATGCAAAATGTGTTTGGTAAAATTATTCTACATATTAGATAGATAGATAGATAAGTGTGTTTTAAAGCCAAACATACGGCCATGAACACAGTCAAATAACATAAATTAAAGGCAAAAATAACATAAACTTTGATCAGCGATCATAATAAAACACTTAAATGAAACACTACATTAACCAAATAATAGTACTTAATAGTTGAAAAAACGGTCCTTGAAAAAAAAAACACTTAAAACTTGGAAAAAACACTTAAATGAAACATTACATTTAGCCTACTTTATAATGGGATTTTTTTTTTTTTTTTTTTTTTTTTTTTTTTTAGTTAGTTAACACAATTTCTAGATACCTCGCTATTCATCTGTAATTTTTAATAGTCATATACCTAGAAAAAATTGTTTTCTTACTTCAAACTGTCCAAATACTTTACCCTTTCCCCTCTTTAGGTGCAAACATATAGCCCAAATTATATATTTCCCACATATTCTGTCACTTGTCTTTATCTTGTCTCGCGCTAAGCTGAAAAAAAACTAACGAAGAAACCAGTTAGTTCTCAACTTTTATACAGCGTAAACTTGAGTGAGTGGCGCATAATACACAAGTACCAAAATTCTTTCCCCCTAAGGAAATACAAAAATAAAACTCAAATAAAATTCTCAAATTTGGAAAGTCTTATTTTCCACGGGGGAGGGGTATTTTCCAGGAGGGTATTTACCGGGGGTATTTTCCGCGGGGGGAGGGTATTTTCCGCGGGGTATATTTTCAGGGGGATATTTTCCTGGGGGTATTTTCCACGGGGGTGTTTTCCTGGGGAGGGGGTAATCGCCGGGGGGGGGGGGGGTAAACGCCTAGAACCAAACAATGGTCTTGCATAATTGGTAGACTCTATGCTCTCCTCTTCAATATACCTCCCGAAAACTATGATCACAAGGGATGCCCAGATCGATCTAATCATCGCATATTATTGGAAGAGGGCTCTTTAGAAGGGATATTGCAGTTTTAGTGTCATTTTATGATCAGAGGAGATTTAAGATTTGGCGTGGGTTCACGCAAAATGGCATAATGAGAAAGCAGTCAATATAACTACTCCAATAAGGAAGAAGGTTTTTCGATCTCATATTGAGAGAAGGTCTATGGCATATCCTTCTCACTTTGGCATCCCATCCAACCTGATCTCGCTGATCTAAGATATGTATAAGCAGTTCAGAAGCCGTGTCATGACTGGAGAAGGACTTACCGAGAGCTTCAAAACCTCTACCGGAGTGCTTCAAGGTTGCCTACTATCACCGGAGCTTTTAAATCTCTTCCTATCTGCAGCCCTTTCAGCCATAGACAACCCACCCGGCGCCCTTGTCGGAGGAGTGGTGATAGACAAACTAGCATATGCCGATGACATAGACCTAAAACGAGATTCTTCTACTCCCTCATTATTCCGATCGCCATCTATGCCTGTGAATCCTGGACACTTAAAACAGACAATCAATGTCGCCTAGCTGCCTTTGAAACCAAATCCCTACGACGCATTGCTGTTATCACCTACCACGACAGAATCCCCAACTCCAAGCTTCTCCATAATCTGAAAGTCAAATTCACAATACTGGACAAAATAAAACTACAACAACTCAAATGGCTTGGACATACCCAACGCATGGCTAGCACTCGTCTCCCGAAGATAGCCTTCGATGGACGAGTACACGGTTCTCGCCCCAGAGCTCACCTTCCGAAGAGATGGAAAGAAAACTTTTCACTTTACAACCTGCCAAAACTCCTCCGCCTGGCCGACAACAGAAGCACCTACAGGAGGCATATCACTGGTTAAAGAAGAGGCCCAAAACGACCTTCAAGGATGGATCGAACATAAGTCAAGTAAGTCCATGAGGAAGAATGAAATACGAAAAAAATCTTATTCTGAATGCATACTCCCTGAAGTACCCTTTATATGAGGTTAAAATAAAAGCAGATTAAACTAAAAACGAATAGAAATTAAATTAGATAACAAGTTTATTCAAATGAAAGCAAGAAACGCCAAAACAACTCAAAACGAAAGAAAATCATTCAAAATATGGGGGTGGTTTCCGTCCTATCACTAACCCTCACTTAGTGTTAAAGTTTGGCCTTTCCATATTAAACAGTTCGTGGTAACAAAATATAAGCAAAAAGCGATCTGGGCTAATAGTAACTGAAACTCTAAAAACAGAGTTTGGATAACAATATATACATCAAAAGAATCAGCTTTTTACGGTGATTTCAAATGTAAAAATTTCATGAACTGTCATCAGAGAATCATGTTTTAAGGGTTTTTAGCTCCCATCTATGAAAATGTGGAATTTACTTTTTTTTCGAGAAGGAAGATTACGAATGCGTTTATTTGCTTGTTTACTTTTTTCGGGAGTGATCGTATTCAACCAATAGTCCTTGAAAACCAGGAGGTAGCTCATTCAAAGGGAAATTAAAATGTATTTTTTAAAAAGTTACCCTTTTTAAAGGTTACTTAAAAATTAACCTTTTTAAGTATCCAAAAGTAACTTAAAAGCTTAATTTTCTGCCATTTCGTGGCGCAAGACTTAAATTTTACCCAAAGGAGAGCCAATTGCTACCGATTGAAAATTTTGAAACAAGCCAATCGATTAAAAGTGTCGAAAAACTAAGTGATATAAAATAAACGGTTAATATAGACATTTATTTAAACTTTATTACATGATTAGACATTTAACAAACATTATAGACATTTTTAAGCATCTATTTAAAGCTTCATTTAACTAAGCTGATTCACTTGATGTTTGGTACAGTTATGTGCTGTGGTTTATAATTGTGTATCATTAGTTTTGGAAGAAGCCCATTGGTGGATCATTGCATAGGTGGGGGGTTGGGGGCGTACCTGATGCTCCAAAAGTGCATTTTTAGGCCCAAATTTGCTTGTATGCCCAAGAGTAAACCAGAATACAGGTGCTGCGGGATGACAGCTCCCTTCTTATTGCAAGTTTAACTTACCCGACAAAAGTTTCGAGCCTGAGGAAATGTGCTCAATTTGAGAAAAAGGGGAACAACCCTAAAGGGCAAGTAATTTTTATTAAAATGACATTATTAAATTATTCTATGTGTAGTTTTGTTTAGCTTCACCTCTTGAGGTGAATGGGAGGGGGCGGGGATATAAACTTCTCATTGAGGTCAGCTTATGCTGACCTCAAAGTTCAATTGAACTTTGGCAGAAAGAAGTTATTATAACTCAAAATATTCTGATTTTAGCGGCCAAAACAGATTGTGCATCATTTCTCACTAAAAACTTCTATCGCTAAACCATAGTGTATGTATACCTATTATTTAAAGTTAATTTTCAGAGAGCAGAGATGTCAGGATGTCCCATGCGTTCACCGTTTCAGAATATCCACTGCATAAAATTTAAAAATAGGGCCATAGAAGTGTTGGATCATTTGAAGAAATGAATGTAACAGATGAATTATTTGGAATATATAATAAATTAATGGGGAAATTTTAAATATCGATATTTCATTGGGGGGCGAACATGGGCCCATGGGTTCAAAGTTGGTACGTGCAATACTATTTTGATGTCATGCTTTTGTGTCATTTGATTGGTTTTTACTTTTATTTTGCATTTTAGGATGTTGTTTTGTCACATTTTACAAGAGGAAAGATGCCTTAGAAGCTCAAAATGCGTTACATAATGTGAGGACTTTACAGGGGGTAAGTTCATATTTATTTTTGTGGGTAAAACAGAGAAAACCAGAGATCGACTATAGAACTAAACAATTTATTTCTAAAGGACATGCTGTTTTAAAGAAATAAATTCATCCTTCATTACAATTTTAGTGCTTAATTCTTTGCTCTTATGCATTAATTTTCTCGCAATTCAAAAGACGGCTTATTGCAATTGGCAATTGACTCCTCTTATCATTTTATGTTGATATTACACAAGACTATTCAAGAACCAAAGAGAAGGTATCCATAAATTCAGGGAGTGGGCTTAGGTGTTTCTTGTGAGCTAAAACCCTCCTCTTTTTTCAGACAATCTTTGTTAAAGAGCCTCTTTATTAAAGAGCCTCTTTCTATAGCCTCTTTGTCAGATCCTTAAAAAAAAATGATGTCCCTGCTCTCACTCTGTCCCCTAAAGTTTATTACGCCTGCTGATAGTTCTTAATGTAATTAAATAAAAAAAAAAATAAGTTTCTTCAAATGAAAATAAGGAACAATACTAAAACTCAAAACGAACAGAAATTATTCCGTATATGAAGGGGGAATCCATTTCCTCAATACCTTGCTCTTCACTCTAAAGTTTTTAGCACTTAAAAAAAAGCTTCCTATTCTAATTAAACATCCCTTGTGTTTCAGGAGTCGTTCTTTAAAAACTGAGTCAAACAATCAAACTTTAGCATAAAGAGCAGTGTATTGAGGAGGGGGAAAATCCCTTCAAATACGGAATAATTTCTGTTCGTTTCGAATTTTAATGTTGCTCTTACTTTCAGTTGAGAAAACTTATTTTTGTAATTTAATTTTTATCAAAATTCTTTTTTTTTAGTTTCGGTTCCTATTGAGCCGCATCGATCCTTACGTACAGTTCGTTACCACGAACTGTTTGATCAATTTTAATGCTATCCTGAAAGTACTAGTAGCAAAAGCTTGAATTTGGAATGAAAAAATGACTATCGGCCAGTTTTGAGAAATTCTAAAATGGCTTGCCATGGAAAATAATTTTTCGTCAATTTAAATGTAGTAGTGCAATATTCATCGCCGAAAAATGACTCTAAGATAGTTTTTAATTTAAAAAAAATTCAAATTACAGTGTAGCCTACTTGTTTTTGTAATATATTATAGCGAAAAGTCTTTGTTTTTTCCGGGTTTTGCTTTTTGAGATAAACCTCTAGTAATAAACGTTGATTTTTTACTGTTGCAGGGGAAATTCAATGGCTATATTTGCATTCCTGAGTTTCTTTTTCAGATCGTAAAGAGACTGATTAAAAAAAAAGGAAACGATCAAAAATCGGGTTTTTTAAGGCCAAGCGAGAATGCTGAAATAACAAATAAAGCGAATGTTTTAAGAGGACAACCGCCTCTTTTCTTCAGTACGGCGGTTGTCCTCTCGAAATATTCACTTTGTTTGTTTATTCAATGTTCTCTTTTGGCCTTAAAAACCGCATTTTTGATCGTTTCCTTTTTTGCATTATGGCAGGCCAATGTGGTTTAAGAAATTATCTTAGACTGATTTCTCACACAGCCAGCAGTCAACAATTCAGCAAAATTCAAAAAACAACTTAAAGAGTAAGATTGAGTTTCAACCCCCTCCCACTAGCTATTCAATGAATTAAACTGACGAATCGAAGTTTTCAAGTTGTGAGGACTCAACTTTCAAAGCATTTAATCGCCTTTTCAAAATACAAGTTTCCTCTTAGGTTTGTTAATAATAAAGTTTGAACATGGGCGCTTTCCTATTCATTCCTTAAAACTTCGAAGTGTTTCAAGTTGATTACTATCCATTTTGTTAAAATCTTAAGAATAAAATAATTTCTGGCAGCGGAAAAAATTACAGCAATTGAGAACACATTTCGTTGGAAACTGAGTAATAGTTATTGTCATAGTAAACCATAGCATCATAAAATGTAATTAGACATAAACTTGAAGACAAATCACCTCTTTGCTTATGGATTGCTTTCGAGATATAAGGCACTAAAAGGCCAAGTTGGTAAACCCCATTTTAATTAACCAGAGGATAATTCCAAACTACAGACTTTTCAGAGGTCAAAAATACCGTGACCCAATCCAAAAATACCTCTACAAGCATAATCAAGCAAATTTGAACACAGAATGAAATAAAAATCACGAAGACACATGTTAAAGATCTTGCAATGAGAACATCAAGCAAAAGAAAGGGAAGAAAAGAAAAAACTGTCACGAAATTTGACAAAAATGTGTCTTAATTTTGAACAAAAACATCTTTTTCTGTTATCTTTTGTATTTCTAAATATTTTCCTTATGTCGGCTGTTTCTAAATTATGTTCTTCTTATTATGCTGGCATCTTCAACTTGACAAACACGTCATCAATTGTCACTATAACAGTGACTTTGATTATAAAAACGAAGCTTAACGCACTTTGAAACTTATTGATTAAAAGTAAAAGTTTTTTTACGGAAGTAAATAGCAAAGTTGTAACTTAAAACGAACAATAATTATTGCTTCACATATTGCGCAAGATATGTTTATAAAACTAGCTTAAAGAAACTGACTCGTAATATTTTCCAATTTCTGTACAACTCTAAAAAAATTCGCTTGATTGAAAACACAATTGTGACCCCTCCCCCAGAAGAAAAACAAACAAAACAAAAGCAACAAGATGCTCCCGTAGGAGCAGAAAAATTCATAAGCAGCTGCGTCAGTTGTGTAGCTCCGCAAGCTCGGCCTCTGTGAGTCTGGGGAGTTTACGGTTAAACAAATTCCCACGGAACGTCTGAATTTCAGATCCCAGGTGAGGCTGAAAATATCTGGTCCTGCTGCAGGTACTAGTACATGATATCGTTAACTTTTAGAATATAACTATAATTCTCTGAAAAACGTCAATGAAGCTCAGTTTTCTGTAAAGTGCTATTTTTGAGAATTCAACGAATATTTGCAAATATTACGAGTCAGTTTCTTTAAACTACTTTGGTGTATATAATTTGCGTAATATGTGAAGCAATGGTTCGTCCAAGTTTCAACTTCGCTCTTTAATTCCATAGAAAAAACATATTTTTAGATTTATTTTTGTCCTTTTTAATTTATTTTTTAAACATTCACAGTAAACCTTACAACAATAATAAAAATAGCACCAATAATAATTATCCTTTTAGTTAAGTTAGATAAATCGCAAATGTATATTCTAAGAAATTTCAGCTGCTTCCTGTAAACTTTTTTTTTAATTGATTCCATAATACAACCCCGTACTGTGGTCCATAGCTTTCACTCGGCAGACTGTGCTTATCAGTATTTTTAGATCTCATTACAAGGGGGTGCAGCCCCTCCCAAACCCCCTAGTAACGCAAACAATACCATATCTTAATCGTGGCCACTCCAGTAATTGTGTGTCGTATCCTCACATAGAAATTTGATTTTCAGCACAGTTAAGGCTGAGATTACACTCATATCTTATCTAACAGTTCGTGGAAACAAACTGTAAGAAAGGACCGAGTCGCCTAAATAGTAACCGAAACTCTAAAAGTCAGAATTCTTATATAAATAGATAACGTAAAAAGAATTTAATTATTGTACTGATTCCAAATATATAAGATTCATCAAGTTTAGTTTTACCCATAAAAAGCCACGAGCATGAGAAAATTTGCCTAATTTCGAAAAAGGGGAGGGGCCTTAAAAGTCAAGGACTTTTATTAAAAATCACACCATCAGATTCAGCAAATCAAAGAACCCTATCGTAGAAGTTTCAAGCTCCTATATCCAAAATTGGGAGTTCTGTTTTTTTGCCAAAAGAAAGATCATAAATGCATGTTTTTTTTTGTTTTTTGTCCCCAGGGGTGATCGTATTGAACTAATGGTCCTAGAAAATCGGGAGAGGGTGCATTCGAACGGAAATTAAGATTTCTAGTGCCCTTTTTAAGTGACCGAAAAGACTTGAGGGTAGCTAACCCCCCTCCCACACCCCTTTTTTCTCCGAAGTCGTCCGATCAAAATTTTGAGATAAAATGTTGTTCAATATAGTTGACAGATCCAATAGCTATGCCTTTGGGGATAACATGGGCCCCCATAGCTCGCGGGGAAAGGGCTGTAGGTTATGAAATTGTCCATTGTTTACGTATAGTAATTTTTATTGGAAAGTATACAGACATTTTCCGGGAGTGTTTTGTGCTTGGGGGGAGTTTCCATGAGGAGGGAAATTTCCAGGGGTGAAATTTCCAGGGGAAATTTTACACTGGGGGGATTTGACAGAATTTCTGTAGGAATTTCTTTTTTTTTTGCTTAAATTTCTCTTTACCAACTCAATTTTGCATGTGGAGATGTTCAGAGGCAATTTCCCGGGGGAAATTTTCAGCGAGTTATGATTTCTAAGAAAAAATTCGACGGAATGGGGGATTTCTGGAGTGATCGTAAAAACAATTAGAATCAAAAATCTTTTTCAAATTAAAGTAGCGTATGTTAACGAGAATTTTTCAGTCTGAATTGTACACAAGACATTTTACGGGGGGGGGGGGGTTCAGCGAAGGTGGAATCATCCGGAGGGAATTTTACGGGGGGAGGGGAGGTTTTATTTTACGTGGAAAGAACTTTCCACGGAGTTTTCCGTCAGGGGAGGGAATTATTCATGGAGGGTCAGTCAGATTTACCAGCATTATTTGAAAAACAAGAAAAAATTAAATGAAAGAAATCAGGTTTTTTCAACTGAAAGTAAGGAGCAACATACAAACTCAAAATGATCATAAATTATTCCACGTATTTAGGGGTTGACCCTTCCATAATACCTTGTTCTTTACGCTAAAGTTTGACTGTTTGTCCCAATTTTTTAACAACGACTCCTAAATCACAGGGGCCGTTTGATTAGAATAGGAAGTTTTTGTTAAAGTGCTAAGAACCTTGAGTAAAGAGCAAGGTATGGAAGAGGGGGTAACATCTTCATATACAGGATATATATATATATATATATATATATATATATATATATATATATATATATATATATATATATATATATATATATATATATATATATATATATATATATATATATATATATATATATATATATATATATATATATATATATATATATATATAAATATATATATACAGCAACACAAATTTAACTTAACTATTAAAATCATATCTACTAATATTTCTGTTCGTTTTTAGTTTTAATGTTGCTCCCTACTTTCAGTTGAAAACCTTTTTTTCAATTTAATAGTAAGATATCGACGAATTCCTTTCAATTGAGCTCTTAAACAGCTCTCTATGATGTTCCAGCGGCCCGCTAGCGGCGAAGAAAAAGAAAAAAAACAATAAAGAAAGAGGACACATTATTGCTACCCACACGAAAATCTGATTTTCCTTGTTAATCAAGGTGGGTTCTATTTTCTGGTATGGAGTTTTCGGTAATGATGATTCCAGCGGCGTACTCTTTGTTTCGGTCCGACGCCATTTCAAGGGTTTCTTGATATTTTTCGAAACTCCCATAAGTTTGTTTTCAAAATTACATTTTGCTATTAAGATGTTTGCTTGATACATTTTGCTTGATTTGATGTTTGATGGCATAAAATGTCAGAAAGCGGCAGAAAATAGTAGGGGGTTTCAGGTTTTATTTAGGGTTTCCGACGCCTTTTTCGAGAGTTTCAAGCTCTTTTTCGAAATTTATGTAAACTTGTTTTCGCAATAAAAATTTTTTTCGAAGATTTTACATCTAAAAGAAGATAATATTTTACTTCTAAGACAAATTTTATTTTGAATAAAAAATTTTATTGCTGTAACGTTTCTGAATTTTTCAAATTTGCAAAAAAGAGCACAGGAAATAATGGATTGTACCAGGCACATTCACAGACTTGAGGGACACAATTTCGGAAGGAGCACCAATATATATATATATATATATATATATATATATATATATATATATATATATATATATATATATATATATATATATATATATATATATATATATATATATATATATATATATATATATATATATATATATATATATATATATATATATATATATATATATATATATATATATATATATATATATGTTACCGTGAATGTCCAAAATCTAGCTAATGCAGACATTCACCGGTGAATGTCCGAAATTCTGTTAACTCTGCTTGGACTCAATTAGCTTTGCGAGTCAGCATTTTCTGTATTATGCAAGCTATGACGGTAAAAGTTAAAGTTAGGTTAGATTATGTTAGTTTAGTTCGGTTAGGTTAGATTAAATTTGATTAAAAATGTCAGAAATGGTTCAAAAACTTAACCTAGGCTAACCCGACCAAGCCTAATCAAACCTAACCTGTCATCATTAGACCTTGCATTAAATTGAAAAAGTTGACCGGCATTTCTGACTAAATCCAAGGAGAAAAAAGGTATTTCGGACATTCCCCAGTGAGTGTTGACATTCACCAATTTTCGGACATCCACGGTAACATATATACATTATAAACGAAGAGCTTATAGATTTGTTCTTAGCATTCTTTGCCCCTATCGATCCTTATCCAACGCTTTAACAATGTAAGTGATGTAATATAGTGAACCTTCTGTTACACACGCTTGATGTACTGAGCAAGCATTCTATCTATTGGGATGCGACGTTTTAGAACTACTTTAAAATTAAGCTTCTGAAAGAAAAGAAAATACATTGGGTCTCCATAGCAAATAAAAAGTTTCCAAACAACGCTTCAAAATATTTCTAGTAATAAAACTTTCATTCGAAAGAAAAAAAGTTCAGGGCTTGGATCAAATAAACACTCATATTGTTACTTTCCTTTTCGTGCCGACATGCAGATACATACATTACAAACCTACTTTTTGTCTCCATCGTAAAAATGAAGTCAAACCCTTTTCTCTGTTTTCTTATAAAATATTTTTGTGTTTTGGCTTCAACTAAAATATAACCCTCTAATGTTTGAATGTGCTTTCTGCTTTGATTAAACAATACTTCTAGCCTTTTTGACCTCTCTGAAATTTCTGTTTTATGTAGCTATGGCGTTCTTGATGCACTTCAGCTGCATGTAACGCCTAAAATTCAAAAATGCAACTATTCCTCGAATCTTTTTTCTCACATTTTCAGAGGTAAAGTTAAAGTAATGCACGTACATTTTGACATAATCGTACGACGATAAAAACCTGCAACGTCTTAGAAGTTAAACGTACTCGTACATGTTTCGTCATGAGAGAGCGCCTAACATATTGTTAAATTCTCACCTGAAATTAGAATTCCTCGTTGGTTCTTGGCAGTAATTTTCCTTTCCAGCTTGCGGAGCGTAACTTGTTTAGGCTGCCCATGTTATTTTCTGAGTGGAATACGAACTAAATATTACTCGGAGAGTTTCCTCTTATGGACGTGTTTGTAATAGAGATGGGCTACTCAAATCTAATAATTAGTGGAATAAACTGCATTGATTTGCTTCTTTTTCTTTTCTCCAGAGCTTGACATTCATTTTATTAGTAAAATTTCAGAAACTGAAAATGTCTGGTATGTTTCCAAAGAAAGTCGGGAAGTTACGCCTTAAACATACCAAACTCCGAGTATCATTAAGTTTTTAATACTCACTCAATTATTCATGTAGCTAATTAATCAAGACCTCTCAGAGGATGCTTCAATACAAAAGAAGAAAGATTTAAGAACATGGTTGTTGTCATTTATGTCACTTTACGAGCCCGAGGACTGACAGCTCCCGTAGTTTTACCACTAAACACGATGTTTATTTTACTTATTTTAGACGATGAGGTAACGAAGCATGAAAATTCTGTTTAAAAGATTCATGGTAAATTCCTCATCTTCTATTTCGCCTATCTAGGTAAATAGCTAAAACCCACTTTGAAGGGTTTTTTAGTGCAATCCATCATAGGCTCACGGGCCATGCATATTTAAAATCCCAAAAGCACATTAGTTTCGAAAAGGCGTAATATTTTATCCATAGCAAACATGTAAATAAAAAAATTATAAAGAACAATTAACTGGATCAATGAAGAATATGAATTTAATGATGGAACTAAATTTGTTTTCTGTGAGTAATTAAATAAAAAAAAAAAAAATTTTTAACTGAAAGTAAGGAGCGACGTTAAAACTTAAAACGAACAGAAATTATTCTGTATATATAGTTTTTTTATTAAAAAAATAGAGTTGTGAGAATGTCAAACTTTAGCGTAAAGAGCGAGGCTTTGAGGAGGGGACAGCCCCTTTCATATACGGAATAATTTCTATTCGTTTTAAGTTTTAACGTCGCCCTTTACTTTCAGTTAAAAAAAATTGTTTTTTTTATTAATTTTTGAACGTTTTTGAATGCAGGTTTTGATTTTGGCTCACCGTACATGATTAATTAAAATAAAATTTGCATATTAATTTTACTTTTATTTCGTTAAATGGCTTTCTCGAAAGTTGTTTAATTTTATTTACGAACGTTTTTATTACTAATAAATATACGTAACTTACTTAACGAACTTCTATATTTATATATTAATTAATACGTATGCTAGGGGGTTTGCCCCCTAGTCAAAGCCTCCCTCTTTACGATAAAGTTCGAATTTTGTTCCAATTCTCTAAAAATGACACCTTAGTCACAAAGGCCGTTAATTAGAATAAATAGCTCTTATGGAAGTACTAAAAAATCTTTGGCTTAAAGAGCGAGGTATTGACTAAGGGGCGAACCCAATCATATACGTAATATTTTCTGTCCGTTTTAAGTTTTGATGTTGTTCCTTACTTTCAGTTTAGAAACTTGTTTTCTTTTGATTTAGTTTCTGATCTTTTCTTAAATAATGCTGGGAAATCCAGAACCCCCTTCATGGCAATGTCCCTTCCCCCATGGCAACTTCCTCCATGGAAAGATCCTCTCGCATAACCCCTGACAACCCCCTCCCCTCCCCAACTACCAGAAAAAATCTCCCCTGAAAACGTCTGTATACTTCCCAATAACCAATACTATATTTTAACATTGGGTTAAGTTCATAACTTTCAGCCCTCTCCCCGGGGAGTTTGGGGTATTAAGTCATCCTAAAAGACATAGTTATCATATTTTCGACCATGCTGAACAAAATAGCTATCTCAAAATTTTGATCGGGTATTTTCTGAAAAAATTAGCGTGAGAGGGGGCCTAGTTGCCCTCCATTTTTTGTCAGTTAAAAAGGGCACTAGAACTTTTAATTTCCGTTCCAATGAGCCCTCCCACGATATTCTAGGACCACTGGATCGATATGATCACCCCTGGGAAAAAAATAAATAAAAAATAAACACGCACCCGTGATCTTTCTTCTGGCAAAAAAATACAAATTCCACATTTTTGCAGATAGGAGCTTGAAACCTCTACAGTAGGGCTCTCTGATACGCTGAATCTGATTGTGTGATTTGAATTTTTCGTTCTATAACATTTAGGGGGTCTTTCCCCCTTTTAGATATGTATTTGAACTTCTGTAGCCAGGTTCAGACGCCTGAGGGATTGACTGAAGAGTTCCGGACGTCAGCAGGTGTTCTAATGTTTGCCTCCTATCCCCTTATCTATTTAATCTGTCTCTAAATGCAGCTTTATCACTTACTAAAACCACAGACGGTGCATCCATTGGAAGGAAACTTGTCGACAAATTAGCGTACGCAGACGACATCGTGAAAATTAACAGTCATGAACATATCTTCCAAACAGACCTAAACGAGATAGTGTCAGCAACCGAAGCCTTTTGGGATGGTTGTCAACACAACAAAAACAAAAGTCATGCGGGTATCCAGAGACTTTGCGCCCAGAGCCATACAGCTAACCATAAAAGGAGAGCAAATTGAAAATGCAGAACCTTTTGTCTACCTTGGCAGTCTTTTAACCTCTAACAACGATCGCTCAAAATCGACTAGGTGTAGACTGGGCCTTGCAACCAGCAGCTTCAAGAGCCTATCATCACTTAAGAAAAGTAAATTACTATCAAAATCATTGAAGGTCCGGCTCTTTGACTCTCTCATAATCCCCATTGCTATGTATGCAAGTAAAACATGGTCAATTAAAGCTGATGACGAAAGGCGAATCACCGCATTTGAAACAAAATGTCTTCGTCGCATAGCAGGGATCACCTACATCGACCGAGTATCCGATGAACGCCTCAGTAAACTCCTCCACTGCTCATACACTATCATGGACCGAATCAGAAGTCACCAACTCCGCTGGCTTGGTAATACTCAACAATTGTCATCAAATCAACTCCCCAAAATCACGTTTGAAGGACGGGTAGATGGCACACGACCTCGTGGCCGACCACGCAAGAGATGGTACGACAACTTCAATGGCCAGAACCTCACCCAACTCCTGCGTCTTGCACCAGATAGAACCGAATACCTTCGCCATATTCAACGACTAGTGAGAAGAGAAGAAGCCCCAATACAGCCACAAAGGCCGGATTTGATATAAGTCAAGTCAAGTTTCCCCTCATTTGGAAAATCAGCCAAATTTTCTCAGGCGCGTAACTTTTGATGTGTAGGATTTAACTTGATGAAACTCATATATTTGAAATCAGCATTAAAATCTGATTCTTTTGATGTATCTGTTGGTATCAAAATCCCGGTTTTTAGAGTGTCGATTACTATTGAGCAGGGTCGCTCCTTACTTACAGTTCGTTACCACGAACTGTTTGATACATTAGCTGAGTCTTGAAAAGTTAGAGGTGATTGGTAGTTGTTCGGGATATTTTTATAATTGCACTTACTTTCAGGGAAATTCCGGGGACCAAACAATCCATATCCTTTGCTCTATGTGGTCGAGATCTATATTTGTAACCTATCAATTAAGGCTTAGGATCTTAAGATAAAATTGATATATTCACGAGCCTTATTTGTCAACTCATACAAGATCAATATTTGCGTTAAAGATAGCTAATTAGCTTAACATGAAACAATTAGCTTAACATGAAATATGAAACAATAGGCATCATTGACATCTGTAGTTACAAAACCAAACTGCTTGTAAAGTAGTGTAAAGTTTAAAGTACCTTCTGGTAAAATCCTTTAAATATTTGTATCGTTGGTTGATCCCATCAATGCAGGCAAAGCTGCAAGATTGAATCCACGCAGTTACTCCTTCCATGGGGACTCTTGAAGTATAGATTCAACATTTGTTGCGTGTCTTAAACACGAACGAATGAACTTTAGTCCAAAAGGCTGACCATCAACAATATTTATTCATTCCAGTTTTGTAACTCGGGCTCCATTGATGGTTCAGGCCAGCACGGAGATGGATTCTTTGTAGATGCTCCCACTGCAACTAGTGTGGTGACCTTGGAGTCAGTTGCGTCTCGTATCGGGAGAATCAGACTCAGAAGCCTCATAAACCACATAATCGTCATCCCCGTAAATGCTCCAGCAAAGGAGAACAGTGATGCGCTCAAAGAAGAGTTCTATTACGACCTCAAAAGGACAATTGACAAGACACCAAGGCGACATATGCTCTTCTTCACCGGAGATTACAACGCTTGACTTGGCAGAGCAGACCCTCATGCAGCTACAATAACTAGGCCCTACACTGTTGGTGACAGATGCATTAATGGAGAAAGGCTTCTGCAACTAGCCAGGTACAGCCATCTCGGTGCCTCTAACAATCTCTCTGAACACATGAAAAGCATCTCGTTAGCCTACATGGCACTCGAACAACGGCAGAACATAAGCTCATATTGATCACATCCTAGCGAGCAAGCGATGAATAAGTTCCTGCTTACATGCCAGAGTATACGCAAGAGCTGATACGGGGTCGTTAAACGGGTCAGATCACTATCTGTATGTAGAGTCCGTCATCGTCGAAGCAGAGAAAGGGGACAGAAAAAAGAAAACCACTTTGACGTGTCCAAATTAAGTTGTTCAGGACTCAAAACTGAGTTTGAGTTGAAGCTCAGCAACGATATGTTGTCCTGAACCAATTTCCTGACGTTGACCAAAAATGGGCAGAGATAAAAGCTGCGACTGAAAATGCAGCCAAAAATGTCCTTGGCCACACCAACCAGAAAAAACGATCCTGGATTTCTCACCGCACCATAGAGCTAATTGAAAAGAAGCGCCTCCTCGTTGGTCGTGTAAAAGAACCCTTAAAAGCAACCCAAAAATAAGTTAAACTATCAGTGAAACAGGACCGAGAACAGTACTAATATTGCAAATGAACTAGAGCATACGTCAAAAATCCATAATAGAGACTTCAAAAGCTACTTGTAATTTCTAAAACATCTAGTAATAACATTGCACTACGAATTATCGATTTTTATATATGTATTGGAATGAATGAATTTAAAATTAGCTTCTGTGAAATTCAGTGTTACAAAGGTGAAGCCAAGTTTCACATTTAAAAGAAATCTGACTTATTGACCCGTGAAAAAATCTAATGTCGCTTATATTTATACGTTCTCCGGAGCATGTGCATCTCGCGCCGGCTTTGTATAATAGTCGAGATAGGGAATGATCTTACTGTCTATTATTTATATACAGTGCTCCTAACTAAGAAACTTTGAAGACAAACACTCCTTGGACTGTAAATGCAGTGATCCTAAATTTCTTGGGGAAAGTTAACTTTCCCCGAAGAAACTTGTTTACGATTAGGCACCTGTCTACTAAATTTAAAGCAAGTTTCATCACTTTTAAAGATTATGTCATTCCTTCAGCAAACCCTTCCCTCAATGCCAAGAACTTCCCTTATATATTGATATATCTGCAATTGTTAAATATCCTTTTTCTTAAAATATAAAATGGTTTTCACAGAAAATAGGGATAATAATCCAATTTGCATTTATCAACAAAAATGATTTTTGTTGTTGAGATGCTAAAAAAAATTTAGTTTACAGAAAGAACTCGTAAGAAAATAGAAATTATTTTATGAAAAGAAATTTTATTTTATTTTATTCAGACAATAGAGCAATACCTTTTTATGAATGACCTAGAAGCGCCTATCTAGGATTTTTGAACGGGGGAGGGCTATTTTTTGTAGGGGGGTTTCGAAAAAATTTAACATTTGTTTATTATGTATTTGTGTTTTTAATAGTCGGAAAGTTTATTTAATATGTTCAATCTCCCCCCCTGGATACGGTCTTGTCTAGACATGCCCTGATTAAAAAAAATGCACATTTACAATAATACATAAAATCAACGTTTTTAAACAAAATTGCAGAAAAAAATAAGTTCTCTAGAGGCTTCTATCCTCCAGCCACTAGCAGGCTTCAATGTTTTAAAAAACGAGGATTCGCCAATCACTGATACCTTTATTTCTAACAGTGCCTGGGGTGCATTGATCAGTGACCTTATATTTATTTTTGTTCAATTCCCAGCAGTGGCGGATCCAGGGGGGCGAGGTGGGCGTGCCCCCCCTAGCGTAGTCTAAAGTAGTGGAATTTACTTAATTAACCCAAGTTTGCGTTAATTAAACTTGCTCCTAACGCAAGTTTTTCGGATCAACCTATTTTGCGCCCCCCCCCCCCGAAATTTTTTTTTATCGGATCAACCTACTTATCCCCCTAAAAAATATTCTGGATTCACCCCTGCTTCCCAGGCAAACTACTGCAAATTTTGCCAATCGTAGGCGATAAATCAAGATAAATAAATACATCTTTCAAGAACCAAGTTTTGTCTCCTTCAAGGAGATGAAATCTACTATTCAAGGGTATGGACACGATGGAAAGCAAGGTGGATTCAGCATCCGTATTTTGATTCCGCACAATGAAAAATCATGACCCCCGCCCACACCTGTATAGTTTTTAATGTTAACCAAAACTATTGTACGAAACTACGTCTGACCGAAAATTTTGACTGAATATTTAAACATTGCTTAAAATTGAAATTGCAATTCAACTTTACAAACATTTCTACATTGCGCATAAAACTATTCGTATTAAGAAGCCAGCAGAAATCAGAACAAAATTTGTTTTTATTGAAAGGTAAAGAGCGATGTATTGAAACTGAAAACGGGGAGAAATAAAGCCACACAACAAGTCAAACTTAAAACGAACGGAATTTAATATGAACGAATAAATGAAAAGAAAACGAACATAACTTTGTGTTTTTATTTGTTTCATGTTAACTTCTTATTTGCAGTAGTTCCTTTTTATCCAATGTTTTACTCTTGAATCTACTTCATTGTTTTGTCGTTTCTGGTTTGAATTCTTGTACTGTTTCATTTTTACTCATTTTTGGCTTCTATATCTTTCTTCGCATTTCTCCGAAAAATATTTTGAGAAATAAAAAATAAGGCAAGCACTTGATTTTCCGGGTTTCAGAATGATATTGTTTATGAATAGAATTATTTGATTACGGCTTACTCTTGATCTAAAATACAGATTATTACTTATGATCCGCTTCAATTTAAGATGTGAATTGAATTCCAAATTGGAGTTTTCAAGCTCTTTCCTGTTTCATAATTAGCTAGTCTTCTTAAGGACAGTATTGGTTGTGTTGTTAGCTATTACATTATATGTGAAAGAAGTAGTTTGTTTAAACTGAACAGTATATTGTTCTTCATACATCAAATACATTTCAAAGTTTTGAAATAAGACGTGGCAAACTTGGTTCAGTCTTAGCTGCTTTATTTTTTAATAAAGCCACTGGTGTATTTGATGGAGCACGTGAAAGAAGAAATTATGCAAGATGATTCTGCTATTCATGCATTAAATTTTCCAACAGGACTAACAAAGCAGGACTTAGTATACTTTCCAGGATATGTTATGCCTAACTGTTATGCAAGGGAGAATGTGAGTTTTTTTTTATCCAGGTCAATCTCAAAGTAGGGCTTCAAAGTCAAGAGACAATGTTTATAACATTTAGAATTTCAAAACATAAGGTTTTAAGAACAGTTCATTGGTGTAACCTCATATAAGAATCTGATTTCCCAGACTTAAGCCAAGGCACACAGATGGGATTCAACGGGCCCTTGTGCCCCCTTCCAAACTTTCAAGGCCTTCAGAATTTTTCTATAGTTTCTTGTATGTTACATATAATTCTTTTTTTCCAATGTATGCCCTCCACTCTAAAACAAATTCTTAAATACTTCTTTGTCAATGTCAGGTTTATACCTTAAACTGGTGTGTTTCTATCGGCTTTGAATTAAGACCAGTAAGCAAAAAAAAATATTAATAAATACGAATATCATTTAAACCTTGCATTTTGTTATGAGAATCAGAAACAAAACTAATTGCATTAGGTTAGTTGCATTCCCAGCGCTATTGGCACTGGGGGAAATCTAACCCTTCTCCCTAACAGCTGACAACCCCCAAGAAGGATCATCACAAAAAATATCAGCGGCAAGTTACTTTCAGTTGAACGATGTCTGGCACAACTTGCGCCAGTCGCCCCCTTACTCTTTTTGAATAGCCTGGCTTAAATATGTTAAGGTCCATATGAAAAAATATGCTAGGCTGCTACGATGTTAGTAGTAAGGCATCAATTGACGCTGATTACACATGTACTAAC